>NW_024605894.1:0-5913 GCF_018296145.1 Oncorhynchus tshawytscha | reverse complement strand
CGTAGTACTGGTACTGGTGCACCGAAGGAACAACCGTGCCGGGGGGATCCGTTACAGTAACCAAAAAAGTGTTGAACAAAACAAAATATATTTTATATTTGAGATTCTTTAAAGTAGTCACCCTTTGTCTTGATGTCAGCTTTGCACCTGCTTGGCATTCTCTCAACCAGCTTCATGAGGTAGTCACCTGGAATGCATTTCAATTAACAGGTGTGCCTTGTTAAAAGTTAATTTGTGGAATTTCTTTCATTCTTAATGTTTTTGAGCAAATCAGTTGTGTTGTGACAAGGTGGATGGGGGGTATAGAGAAGATAGCTCTGTTTGGTAAAATACCAAGTCCATATTATGGCAAGAACAGCTCAAATAGGCAAAGAGAAACGACAGTGTCACGTTCTGACCTTTATTTCCTTTGTTTTGTCATTATTTAGTATGGTCAGGGCGTGAGTTGGGGTGGGCAGTCTGTTTGTTTTTCTATGATTTGGGTATTTCTATGTTTCGGCCTAGTATGGTTCTCAATCAGAGGCAGGTGTCATTAGTTGTCTCTGATTGAGAATCATACTTAGGTAGCCTGGGTTTCACTGTGTTTGTGGGTGATTGTTCCTGTCTCTGTGTTTTGCACCAGATAGGGCTGTTTTGAGTTTTCACATTTCATTGTTTTTGTAGTTTATTCATGTATAGTTTTCCTTTATTAAACAAACATGAATCATCATCACGCCGCATTTTGGTCCGCCTCTCCTTCAACTAAAGAGAACCGTTACAGAATCACCCACCACAACAGGACCAAGCGGCGTGGTGAAAGGCAGCAGGAGCAGCGCGAGGAGTACTGGACATGGGAGGAAGAATTAGACGGAAGAGGACCCTGGGCTCAGCCAGGAGAATATCGCCGCCCCAAAGAAGAACTGGAGGCGGCGAAAGCAGAGAGGCGCTGGTATGAGGAGGCAGCACGGCGACGCGGGTGGAAGCCTGAGAGTCAGCCCCAAAAATTTCTTGGGGGGGGGGCTCACAGGGAGTATGGCTACGCCAGGTAGGAGACCTGCACTATCTTCCTGTGCTTACCGGGGGGCTGGAGAGACCGGGCAGGCACCGTGTTATGCTGTGAAGCGCACGGTGTCCCCAGTGCGGGTGCATAGCCCGGTGCGGTACATTCCAGCTCCGTGTATCGGCCGGGCTAGAGTGAGCGTCGAGCCAAGTGCCATGAAGCCGGCTCTATGCATCTGGTCCCCAGTGCGTCTCCTTGGGTCGGCTTACATGGCACCAGCCTTGCGCACGGTGTCCCCGGTTCGCCTGCATAGGCCAGTGCGGGCTATTCCACCTCGCCGCACTGGCAGGGCGACCGGGACCATTCAACCGGGTAAGGTTGGTCAGGCTCGGTGCTCAAGAGCTCCAGTGTGCCTGCACGGTCCGGTCTATCCGTCACCACCTCCACGCACCAGCCCTCCGGTGGCAGCCCCCCGCACCAGGCTGTCTCTCCGGCTCATCCTTACAGGTGCTCCCGCCTGTCCAGCGTTGCCGGAGCCTTCCTCCTCTCCAGCGCTGTCGGAGTCTCCCGCCTGTCCAGAGCTGCCGGAGCCTCCCGTCTGCCCAGCGCCGCCTGAGCCACCCGTCTGCCCAGCGCCGCCTGAGCCACCCGTCTGCCCAGCGCCGCCTGAGCCGCCCGTCTGCCCAGCGCCGCCTGAGCCGCCCGTCTGCCCAGCGCCGCCAGTGCCGCCCGTCTGCCCAGCGCCGCCAGTGCCGCCCGTCTGCCCAGCGCCGCCAGTGCCGCCCGTCTGCCAGGAGCCGCCAGTGCCGCCAGTCTGCCAGGAGCCGCCAGTGCCGCCAGTCAGCCAGGGGCCGCCAGTGCCGCCAGTCAGCCAGGGTCCGCCAGTGCCGCCAGTCAGCTAGGGGCCGCCAGTGCCGCCAGTCAGCCAGGGGCCGCCAGTCCCGCCTGTCCGGCGCTGCTGCCGGAGTCTCCCGCCTGTCCGGCGCTGCTGCCGGAGTCTCCCGCCTGTCCGGCGCTGCTGCCGGAGTCTGAGGCGCCAGAGCCCCTCAGCCCAGAGGCGCCAGAGCTTCTGCCCCTCTGTCCAGAGCTTCTGCCCCTCTGTCCAGAGCTTCTGCCCCTCTGTCCAGAGCTTCTGCCCTTCTGTCCAGAGCTTCTGCCCCTCTGTCCAGAGCTGACCCTCTGTCCAGTGGGGTCATTGAGAAGGGTGGCCATGGTTAGAAAGCCACGGAGGCGAACAATAAGGCGGACTAAGACAATGGTGAAGTGGGGTCCGCGTCCCGCGCCAGAGCCACCACCGTGGACAGACGCCCACCCAGACCCTCCCCTATAGGTTAAGGTTTTGCGGCCGGAGTCCGCACCTTTGGGGGGGGTACTGTCACGTTCTGACCTTTATTTCCTTTGTTTTGTCATTATTTAGTATGGTCAGGGCGTGAGTTGGGGTGGGCAGTTTATGTTTGCTTTTCTATGATTTGGGTATTTCTATGTTTTGGCCTAGTATGGTTCTCAATCAGAGGCAGGTGTCATTAGTTGTCTCTGATTGAGAATCATACTTAGGTAGCCTGGGTTTCACTGTGTTTGTGGGTGATTGTTCCTGTCTCTGTGTTTTGCACCAGATAGGGCTGTTTTGAGTTTTCACATTTCATTGTTTTTGTAGTTTATTCATGTATAGTTTTCCTTTATTAAACAAACATGAATCATCATCACGTCGCATTTTGGTCCGCCTCTCCTTCAACTAAAGAGAACCGTTACAGACAGTCCATCATTACTTTAAGACATGAAGGTCAGTCAATCTGGAAAATTTCAAGAACTTTGAAAGTTTCTTCAACTGCAGTCACAAAAACCATCAAGCGCTATGATGAGAGTACCTCTCATGAGGACCACCACAGGAAAGGAAGACGCAGAGTTACCTCTGCTGCAGAGGATAAGTTCATTAGAGTTAACTGTGCCTCAGTAACTGCAGCCCAAAGAAATGCTTCAGAGAGTTCAAGTAACAGACACATCTCAACATCAACTGTGAATCAGGCCTTCATGGTCAAATTGCTGCAAAGATACCACTACTAAAGGACACCAATAATAAGAAGAGACTTGCTTGAGCCAAGAAACACGAGCAATGGACATTAGACTGGTGGAAATCTGCCCTCTGTCCTCTGATGAGTCCAAATATGAGATTTTTGGTTCCAACCGTTGTGTCTTTGTGAGAAGCAGAGTAGGTGAACGGATGATCTCCGCATGTGTGGTTCCCACCGTGAAGCATGGAGGAGGTGTGATGGTGTGGGGGTGCTTTGCTGGTGACACTGTCAGTGATTTATTTAGAATTCAAGGCACACTTAACCAGCATGCCTACCACAGCATTCTGCAGTGATACGCCATCCCATCTGGTTGCGCTTAGTAGGATCATCATTTGTTTTTCAACAGAACAATGACTCAACACACCTCCAGACTGTGTAAGGGCTATTTGACCAAGGAGAGTGATGGAGTGCTGCATCAGATGACCTGGCCTCCACAATCACCCGACCTCAACCCAATTGAGATGGTTTCAGGGATGAGTTGGACTGCAGAGTGAAGGAAAAGCAGCCAACAAGTGCTCAGCATATGTGGGACCTCCTTCAAGACTGTTGGAAAAGCATTTCAGGTGAAGCTGGTTGATAGAATGCCAAGATTGTGCAAAGCTTTCATCAAGGCAAAAGGTGGCTACTTTGAAGAATCTGAAATATACAATATATTTTGATTTTTTGGTTACTACATGACACTTTTTTGGTTACTACATGATTCTGTATGTGTTATTTCATAGTTATGATGTCTTCACTCTTATTCTACAATGTAGAAAATAGTATAAATAAAGAAAATCCCTTGAATGAATAGGTGTGTCCAAACCTTTGATATGCAAAAAAACGTATTAATTTACTATTTTGAATGTTCTGCTCTAGAATGCTCTGTTCTCTAGGGACAGAATTGGGCAGATATACAACCACATGGCAATATAATATAAGGCATGATCTTATCTTCATAGGCATACAATAAAAATTCACTCCAAGTTTTTATATTAAATTACTGTGTACTAGGATCTCTTCTCCTACGCCTCCTTATAACTCTTGGTTCTATGATTCCATGACTGACAAAAAAACAGTCTGTCTTATTTCGTTCCTTTCCCAGAGCTCCGATAACGTATCCATTATTCATTTCAAACGGTACAAAGGTTCAATGGCACAGTTGAGTCACTCTGTGCTTGTCCTTGATGGCTCCATACATCATAGTCAATTCACAGCTGTCAGTGAAGGACCTGTGGGGAGATGAAACAGTCCTGTCTTATCCCTCTCTGTGGACCAGGACGCCCGCAATCCTTTGACTATCTAGTCAATTATCTAGTCAGGATCCAGTTGTTGAATACGTCAAAATGTCTTATTTTCTATATCTGTCACAAACTACTTGATTCTTTCAAAAAATAACATGTAAAACCGACTTACAGGTGGTGTAAACATCTACCATTTTCACACCATTTTCAACTTCTCTTTATTCATCTATTCACCCCTCTAACCCCTCTTCATCATCCATAAACTAGTTCACTTTCATTCATTCATCTATCCATCCATCCATCTATACCTTCCCTTTATCCTTCCATCAATCATACACTGAACAAAAATATAAACGCAACATGCAACAATTTAAAAGATTTTTACTGACTGGCAGTTCATATAAGGAAATCAGTCAATTGAAATAAATTCATGAGGACCTCATCAATGGATTTCCCATGAGTGGGACTACAGATATGCATCTGTTGGTCACAGATACCTCCAGCTTCCAGGAATTGTGTACAGGTACTTGCGACATGGGGTCGTGCATTATCATGCTGAAACATGGCGGCGGATAAATGGCACGACAATAGGCCTCAGGATCTCGGCACGGTATCTCTGTGCACTAAAATTGCCATCAATAAAATGCAATTGTGTTAGTTGTCGGTTGCTTATGCCTGCCCATACTATAACCCCACTGCCACCATGGGGCAGTCTGTTCACAACGTTATCATCAGCCAACCGCTCGCCCACACGACGCCATACACTCTGTCTGCCATCTGCCTGGGTACAGTTGAAATAGGTATTCATCCATGAAGAGCACAATTCACAGCTTCATCAGCTGTCGAGGGCTTTTCCCAGACGATCCCGCAGATAGAGAAGCCAGATGTGGAAGTCCTGGGCTGGCATGGTTATATGTGGTCTGTGGTTGTGAGGCTGTTTGGACATACTGGCAAATTTTCTAAAATGACGGAGGGGGCTTTTGGTAGAGAAATTAACATGAAATACTTTGGAAACAGCTCTGGTGGACATTTCTGCAGTCAGCATGCCAATTCCACACTCCCTCAAAACTTGTGACGTGGCATTGTGTTGTGTGACAAAACTGCAAATTTTAGAGTGGCCTTTTATTGTCCCCAGCAAAAGGTGCACCTGTGTAATGGTCATGCTGTTTAATCAGCTTCTTGATATGCCACACCTGTCAGGTGGATGGATTATCTTGGCAAATGAGAAATGCTCACTAACAGGGATGTAAACAAATATGCATAACATTTTAGAGAAAAAAGCTTTTTGTGTGCATGGACATTTTTGGGATCTTTAATTTCAGCTCATGAAACATGGGACCAACAATTTACATGTTGCTTTTATATATTTCTTCAGTGTACAATACATCCATCTGGATACAGGTGAAGTCAGACGTTTACATGCACCTTAGCCAAATACATTTAAACTCAGTTTTTCACAAACCCTGACATTTAATCCTAGTAAAAATTCCCTGTCTTAGGATCACCACTTTATTTTAAGAATGTGAAATGTAAGAATAATTGTTTTTTTTAAATTAATTTAAATTGCCTCTAAATTGTTTCTCTTGGGTCAAACGTTTCGGGTAGCCTTCCACAAGCTTCCCATAATAAGTTGGGTAAATTT
>NW_024605893.1:0-5913 GCF_018296145.1 Oncorhynchus tshawytscha | reverse complement strand
AGTTTATAATAACAGATTTGTTCAGTATATATTGTTTTTACATTTTAGAGGTTTCCTGAGGACTTTGAACCAGAGGACTATGATCAGGAGGACAATGGAACATACCGGTAACTTGGTCTTCTCTTACTTGTTTTTACACTTATAGTTTTCCATTTATGAAAGAATAATAGATAAATTTAAATGTAACTTATTTAACTTTAAGAATATGAAGTCTTAAAGAACAGTTTATGCCATTTGTCATTTTAAAAGAAACACCAACACTGCTCTTGCCAGAATCAATTATTTAAGATCTAATTAAACAACTTCCATAAACAACGTGATACTGACAGTGTGCAGGTATTTATTTAGCTTTTAAGATATTGAATTATTCCCACACACCAACAACAAGCAAACTCAGATGTGCTTTTCTTATTTTAAATGCATTGTATGTCATACAATTGTATGTCATACATTTGCCCCCAGTGCAGGTCTGTTACACTATAACAGGTTAGATGGAGGGAGAAGGAGAGTTCTCTATAGGACAGTCCCTGGGGCTGTTACAGTGCAGTATCAAGAGGCCTGCAGGACCCTGTTTAAGATGGAGGGAGAAGGAGATCTGCCCTGTTCTCAAACATAGGACAGTCCCCTGGTAACTAGGTAAGATCTGCCCTGGTAAACCACCTCAAACATACTGAGATCTGCCCTGGTAACTACACCTCAAACACACTGTAAGATCTGCTGCAGGACCCCTGTTCAAAACACACTTAGATGCCTTAAAACACTGTGAGATCTGCCCTGGAAACTACACCTCAAACACACTGTAAGATCTGCCCTGGAAACTACACAAACACACTGTGAGATCTGCCCTGGTAACATCTCCCCACTCAAACACACTGTGAGATCTGCCCTGGTAACTACACCTCAAACATACTGTAAGATCTGCCCTGGTAACTACACAGTTAATAAGAAAAGTGATTGTAGTGTTTTCTATCTCTTGTTACTTTCTAACCAACAATGCTGTTTTATTTTTCTTTCCCAGGTGGAGGATGTGACTTCCTGTCTGTAGCCCATGTGACTGATGACATCATTGAGTTTATCCCTCCTCATAAGATAACAGAAACACACGTCATAATAAACATCTATGGATTCTGTGATTATGGCCTCATCAAGGATAAGGATGCTCCTGTCTTCCCTATCAAAGCCCAGGTGTTGTTGTTCTACCATCCATCAGATGACCCTGAACTGGAACCTGTACTGCATGTGTTGTTGCTGCCGCGGAACGTTGTCCTAATGAAGGTGACAACTGTAATGCCATAACGGACATTTTACTTATTGTCCTATCGGGGATTTGAAATTAATTCTGAATCCTAGTTATTGTTATTGTGAAGATATTTTGCTCTCATCAAGATAATCTACTACTCTACTCCAGGTGCAAGAGGAGAGGGCGAGGAGGAATGGCATGAGAGAAACCTTCATTGAAACAACCTCTGACTGTGAACTGACCCCTGATCAGATGTACAGCCTCTCCACTGATGGGTATCATAAGGTGACACCTAAGGTAGTGATGGTTAATAGTTCAACATCCACTGAATAACAGGAAAAACAGCTGGACTCAATCAGATCCACCTTAACTCCTGATAACCAACAACTGCATAGCAGATTCATCGTTTTGATTTAGATGATGTCAGAGGTAAAACCATTAGATGCACCGAGTGACATTAGTAATAATCCCATACAGCCTCTTGTTACAAGTTGGAACAGTGGAACATGTTGTAATATACACCTTGATTAGGATGATACAGGTGTGGTTTTGTGACAATGACAAGAGCAGCCGCTCAGCGATTTGAACTCCAACACGGTTCCACCTCCGACGTATCACCTAAATAAAACCAATGATCTGCCGTGCAGGTGTCAGGTAGCCTGGGTTAGTGCTGGATCTGACTGAATCAAAGACTTCAAGAGGAAGTTAATGTTGTTCAACACCTAAATAAAACCAATGATCTGCTGTGCAGTTGTCAGGTAGCCTGGGTTAGTGCTGGATCTGACTGAATCAAAGACTTCAAGAGGAAGTTAATGTTGTTCAACTGACACTGTCTTATGTGTGTCCATTTTTTGATCCAGAACAAAAAGTTTGATAATGATAAAGACTACGAAAACTACACCACAACGTTTGCGGTATTCTTACCTGCCAAAGTTAAAAAAGCTGAACTGACATTGAAGAAGAAGAAGAATATAGCCTGGTCCATATTAGACCTACTGTCCAGTCTATTTGTGAATCATGAATATCCGTGGAAGGGTTTCTACAGATACCAAGGTAACAGTTCAGATAAAACAGTCCATGTTTTATAAAGCACTAATCAGTGTAATGTAAACTCCTAACTCCCAAGGAGAGACAGGCCCACCGCTGGGCAGAGGAGCATAATTAATGACTGAGATTATTACTGATGTCCTGTATTATAAGAGCAATACAACTGAATTATACTATTTTTCTGATATATATATATTTTTCTGATATAAGTTGATCACACTTTTAACATTCGTAATATATACACTTGAGGTTATAGACCCTTTTTCTCCTCTCTCTGTCCAAGCCCCTCTCCCTGCAGCCACTCCTGCCAAACCCCCTACTTTCCCAGGACGAGACTTCATTCCAAAACACAGGATTGCTCTAGAAACTCGCCTGGGACTCTTACAGCCCATATTCCTGCGTCTCCAGAATCGTGGGGTTCTGATTGACGAGGAGAGGGAGGAGGTGGACAGCAAATCCACCAAGACCCTACAGAACCAAGCCCTGCTGGACATGGTGGTGAGGAAGGGGATGAAGCCCAGGAACAGTTCTACCAGGTCCTGAGAGAAGCAGACCACTTCCTGGTCAGAGACCTGGAGAGAAGAAAGCCTGAGAGGGAACCATGGATACAACAACATATGGAGATATTTCACTATACTACTAATAAATGACCTGAGACAGGTAGCCATGGATACCACCTCACAACCTCAGAAGATATCAAAACATTCATAAGAGACAGAGAGCAGCACTTTGAGGAGGAGCCATCCTGACCAGAGGTGGTTGGTGTAATAACCACCACAGCACTCCCATCAAAACTGTAGTTACTAGACAAGCCCCAGGTCTCAGGCAAGGTGACATCACTGTGAGGCTACTGTCTACCAGACAACCTACCTGTGTTACTCTGGTACACTGGCTACAGACTACAAGATCAGGGCTACTGTCTACCAGACAACCTACCTGTGTTACTCTGGTACACTGGCTACAGACTACAAGATCAGGGCTACTGTCTACCAGACAACCTACCTGTGTTACTCTGGTACACTGGCTACAGACTACAAGATCAGGGCTACTGTCTACCAGACAACCTACCTGTGTTACTCTGGTACACTGGCTACAGACTACAAGATCAGGGCTACTGTCTACCAGACAACCTACCTGTGTTACTCTGGTACACTGGCTACAGACTACAAGATCAGGGCTACTGTCTACCAGACAACCTACCTGTGTTACTCTGGTACACTGGCTACAGACTACAAGATCAGGGCTACTGTCTACCAGACAACCTACCTGTGTTACTCTGGTACACTGGCTACAGACTACAAGATCAGGGCTACTGTCTACCAGACAACCTACCTGTGTTACTCTGGTACACTGGCTACAGACTACAAGATCAGGCTACTGTCTACCAGACAACCTACCTGTGTTACTCTGGTACACTGGCTACAGACTACAAGATCAGGGCTACTGTCTGCACCAGACAACCTACCTGTGCTACTCTGGTACACTGGCTACAGACTACAAGATCAGGGCTACTGTCTACCAGACAACCTACCTGTGTTACTCTGTTACACTACAGACTTCTAAGATCAGGGCTACTGTCTCACAGACAACCTACCTGTAACTCTAGTACACTGGCATACAGACTCGCAAGATCAGGGCTACTGTCTACCAGACAACCTACCTGTGTTACTCTGGTACACTGGCTACAGACTGCAAGATCAGAGGCTACTGTCTACAGACAACCTACCTGTGTTACTCTGGTACACTGGCTACAGACTACAAGATCAGGGCTACTGTCTACCCAGACAACCTACCTGTGTTACTCTGGTACACTGGCTACAGACTGCAAGATCAGGGCTACTGTCTGCAGACCCAGCCTACCTGTGTTACTCTGGTACACTGGCTACAGACCCAAGATCAGGGCTACTGTCTGCAGACAACCTACCTGTGTTACTCTGGTACACTGGCTGCAGACTACAAGATTCAGGGCTACTGTTCTGCAGACAACCTACCTGTGTTACTCTGGTACACTGGCTGGGAGACCCACAAGATCAGGGCTACTGTCTGCAGACAACCTACCTGTGTTACTCTGGTACACTGGCTGCAGACTACAAGATCAGGGCTACTGTCTACCAGACAACCTACCTGTGTTACTCTGGTACACTGGCTGCAGACACAAGATCAGGGCTACTGTCTACCAGACAACCTACCTGTGTTACTCTGGTACACTGGCTGCAGACTACAAGATCAGGGCTACTGTCTACCAGACAACCTACCTGTGTTACTCTGGTACACTGGCTACAGACTACAAGATCAGGGCTACTGTCTAACAGACAACCTACCTGTGTTACTCTGGTACACTGGCTGCAGACTACAAGATGAGGGCTACTGTCTACCAGACAACCTACCTGTGTTACTCTGGTACACTGGCTGCAGACTACAAGATCAGGGCTACTGTCTACCAGACAACCTACCTGTGTTACTCTGGTACACTGGCTACAGACTACAAGATCAGGGCTACTGTCTACCAGACAACCTACCTGTGTTACTCTGGTACACTGGCTACAGACTACAAGATCAGGGCTACTGTCCTACCAGACAACCTACCTGTGTTACTCTGGTACACTGGCTACAGACTACAAGATCAGGGCTACTGTCTACCAGACAACCTACCTGTGTTACTCTGGTACACTGGCTACAGACTACAAGATCAGGGCTACTGTCTACCAGACAACCTACCTGTGTTACTCTGGTACACTGGCTAGACTACAAGATGAGGGCTACTGTCTACCAGACAACCTACCTGTGTTACTCTGGTACACTGGCTAGACTACAAGATCAGGGCTACTGTCTACCAGACAACCTACCTGTGTTACTCTGGTACACTGGCTACAGACTACAAGATCAGGGCTACTGTCTACCAGACAACCTACCTGTGTTACTCTGGTACACTGGCTACAGACTACAAGATCAGGGCTACTGTCTACCAGACAACCTACCTGTGTTACTCTGGTACACTGGCTACAGACTACAAGATCAGGGCTACTGTCTACCAGACAACCTACCTGTGTTACTCTGGTACACTGGCTACAGACTACAAGATCAGGGCTACTGTCTACCAGACAACCTACCTGTGTTACTCTGGTACACTGGCTACAGACTACAAGATCAGGGCTACTGTCTGCAGACAACCTACCTGTGTTACTCTCCTGGTACACTGGCTACAGACTACAAGATCAGGGCTACTGTCTACCAGACAACCTACCTGTGTTACTCTGGGTACACTGGCTACAGACTACAAGATGAGGGCTACTGTCTACCAGACAACCTACCTGTGTTACTCTGGTACACTGGCTACAGACTACAAGATCAGGGCTACTGTCTACCAGACAACCTACCTGTGTTACTCTGGTACACTGGCTACAGACTACAAGATCAGGGCTACTGTCTACCAGACAACCTACCTGTGTTACTCTGGTACACTGGCTATAAACAACAAGATGATTGAATTTCTATCTGTAACATGGTGAATGTTGAATCATCTTGGACAGGTCTCAGACAACAACATGTGAGACTTAACATCTACCAGACAACTGACTCGTACTGGACAGCTGTACTGGCTGAACACCAGATATATCTCTGTTTAG
>NW_024605891.1:0-5908 GCF_018296145.1 Oncorhynchus tshawytscha | reverse complement strand
AATAATCAGTTCGTAGTCCATTCAACAACTGGGCTACATTCCATGTACAGTATATGCTGTGATCCTCAGGGTCAAGGTTAGGGTCTCGGCTAGGGTCAGGGGTCAGGGGCTAAGGTCAGGGCTAGGGTCACCGCTAGGGTCAGGGCTAGGGTCAGGGCTAGGGTCACCGTTCGGGTCAGGGCTAGGGTCAGGGCTAGGGTCAGGGCTAGGGTCAGGGCTAAGGTCAGGGGCTAAGGTCACCTCTAGGGTCACGGCTAGGGTCACCGCTAGGGTCAGGGCTAAGGTCACCTCTGGTCAGGCTTGATTCAGGAGGAGGGCTAGGGTCAGGGCTAGGGTCACCTCTAGGGTCAGGGTTGATTCAGGGGAGGAGGGCTAGGGTCAGGGCTAAGGTCAATGCCAAGCAAAACAGAAATGTGAAGACGAGTAGAGTGTAGTTTTGACAGATTTTTAATATAAAACATTTTAGCAAGTCAACCGATTACAACAGCACAGCACAACATACACATATAAACTATTACCAATACAGTAGTGTAAATAAAACCAGTATGGAGTGTCCACACATCCCATCTGCACCACCTGTAAGGCCATTGGTCATTCAGGTGGGAACTTGACTTTCCTGTACCATTCAGGAGCTTCCTTATTGGTCTGGAAGAGAGAGAGAGAACATGAGTCAGTCCAGGGGAAATGTCACCTTATTTGTAATAATGGCTGGTGATGCATTGAGCTTTGTATTACTCAACAATAACAAATCGGATACGGAAGTCACTAGTTTCTACCATATTGGTCCTCGGAGACCCGAATTCTCACGTCATTGTCACGGCGGAGCTGAGAACAACAGTATCAGCAGTAACTGGATGCCGAGCACCAGGAAGCTGACAGAGAGGTTGGGAGAAATGGGTCTACTGGAGGACTGGTCTACTGGAGGACTGGTCTACTGGAGGGCTGGTCTACTGGAGGGTTGGTCTACTGGAGGTTGGTCTACTGGAGGACTGGTCTACTGGAGGGTTGGTGTACTGGAGGACTGGTCTACTGGAGGGTTGGTCTACTGGAGGGTTGGTGTACTGGAGGGTTGGTCTACTGGAAGACTGGTCTGCTGGAGGACTGGTCTACTGGAGGATTGGTCTACTGGAGGGTTGGTCTACTGGAGGACTGGTCTACTGGAGGACTGGTCTACTGGAGGGTTGGTTTACTGGAGGACTGGTCTACTGGAGGACTGGTCTACTGGAGGACTGGTCTACTGGAGGACTGGTCTACTGGAGGACTGGTCTACTGGAGGGTTGGTCTACTGGAGGACTGGTCTACTGGAGGACTGGTCTACTGGAAGACTGGTCTACTGGAGGACTGGACTACTGGAGGGTTGGTCTACTGGAAGACTGGTCTACTGGAAGACTGGTCTACTGGAGAACTGGTCTACCGGAGGATTGGTCTACTGGAGGACTGGTCTACCGGAGGATTGGTCTACAGGAGGACTGGTCTACTGGAGGACTGGTCTACTGGAGGACTGGTCTACTGGAGGTGTTGGTGAGGATATGGATGTTAACAATCACAAATAGCACCCAAAATGTTGCGTTCTATAGGGTCCTGGTCTAAAGTAGTGTACTATATAGGGAATAGGGTTCTATAGGGCTCTGCAGTGTTAATCTGTGTGGGTGTGCGTGTGAAGGGTTATCACTCACGAACACGGTGGGTTTGGGTCTGTGTCTGTGAGGGTTCTGCTCATCCTCCTCTGTGGTTCTGCTGAGGTTTTTGGGTCTGCTGAAGGCCAGCTCCGCCCCAGCCCCGTCAGGATCCAGGAAGGGCTCAGTCTTTCTGGACCTCATACTGAGCAGAACCTGCTTCATCACAGATAACTCCTAGAGAGGACAGAGGAGGGAGGGGTCAGTCTTTCTGGACCTCATACTGAGCAGAACCTACTTCATCACAGATAACTCCTAGAGAGGACAGAAGGGGGAGGGGACAGTCTTTCTGGACCTCATACTGAGCAGAACCTGCTTCATCACAGATAACTCCTAGAGAGGACAGAGGGGGAAGGGATTACAATAGACAATAGGAGAGTCTACAGGACAGGAGACCAGATTACAATAGACAATAGGAGACCAGATTACAATAGACAATAGGAGACCAGATTACAATAGACAATAGGAGAGTCTACATGACAGCAGACCAGATTACAATAGACAATAGGAGACCAGATCACAATAGGAGACCAGATTACAATAGACAATACAGTGCCGATTACAATAGAGATTACAATAGGATTGTAGAGAGTCTACATGACAGCAGACTAGATTACAATAGACAATAGGAGACCAGATTATATTAGACAATAGGAGAGTCTACATAATAGGAAACCAGATCACAATAGACAATAGGAGACTAGATTACAATAGACAATAGAGTGTCTACAGTGTAGTGACTAGTAACTAGTTAGTTACAGAGCAGTGTAGTGACTAGTAACTAGTTAGTTACAGAGCAGTGTGGTGACTAGTAGCTAGTTGGTTACAGAGCAGTGTGGTGACTAGTAGCTAGTTGGTTACAGAGCAGTGTGGTGACTAGTAACTAGTTGGTTACAGAGCAGTGTGGTGACTAGTAAGTAGTTAGTTACAGAGCAGTGTGGTGACTAGTTGGTTACAGAGCAGTGTGGTGGCTAGTAGCTAGTTGGATATAGAGATATTTTTTAGTTAGTTGGCTAGTAGCTAGTTGGTTACAGAGCAGTGTTTTAGCTAGTTAGTTACAGAGCAGTGTTGTAGCTAGTAGGATATAGAGTAGTTTTTTAGTTAGTTGGCTAGTAGCTAGTTGGTTACAGAGCAGTGTTTTAGTTAGTGGCTAGTAGCTAGTTGGTTACAGAGCAGTGTTTTAGCTAGTAGCTAGTAAGTTACAGAGCAGTGTTTTAGCTAGTAGCTAGTAAGTTACAGAGCAGTGTTGTAGCTAGTAGCTAGTTGGTTACAGAGCAGTGTCTAGTTGGTTACAGAGCAGTGTTTTAGCTAGTAGTTAGTTGAGTTGGTTACAGAGCCGTGTTTTAGCTAGTAGCTAGTTGCTTACAGAGCAGTGTTTTAGCTAGTTGGTTACAGAGCCGTGTTTTAGCTAGTAAGTTACAGAGCAGTGTTTTAGCTAGTAGCTAGTTGGTTACAGAGCAGTGTTTTAGCTAGTAGCTAGTTGGTTACAGAGCAGTGTCTAGTTGGTTACAGAGCAGTGTTTTAGCTAGTAGCTAGTTGGTTACAGAGCCGTGTTTTAGCTAGTAGCTAGTTGGTTACAGAGCCGTGTTTTAGCTAGTAGCTAGTTGGTTACAGAGCAGTGTTTTAGCTAGTTGGTTACAGAGCCGTGTTTTAGCTAGTAGCTAGTTGGTTACAGAGCAGTGTTGTAGCTAGTAGGTTACAGAGCAGTGTCTAGTTGGTTACAGAGCAGTGTCTAGTTGGTTACAGAGCAGTGTCTAGTTTAGGTTACAGAGCAGTGTTTTAGCTAGTAGCTTACAGAGCAGTGTTTTAGCTAGTAGCTAGTTGGTTACAGAGCAGAGTTTTAGCTAGTAGCTAGTTGGTTACAGAGCAGTGTTTTGGTTACTAGCTAGTTGGTTACAGAGCAGTGTTTTAGCTAGTAGCTAGTTGGTTACAGAGCAGTGTTTTAGCTAGTTGGTTACAGAGCAGTGTTTTAGCTAGTTGGTTACAGAGCAGTGTTTTAGCTAGTAGCTAGTTGGTTACAGAGCAGTGTTTTAGCTAGTAGCTAGTTGGTTACAGAGCAGTGTTGTAGCTAGTAGCTAGTTGGTTACAGAGCAGTGTTGTAGCTAGTTGGCTACAGAGCAGTGTTTCAGGAACGTTGTGGCTCTGGGTCGGTTGGCTACAGAGCCGTCAGGAACGTTGTGGCTCTGGGTCGGTTGGCTACAGAGCAGTGTTGTAGCTAGTTGGCTACAGAACCGTCCAGGAACGTTGTGGCTCTGGGTCAGTTGGCTACAGAGCCGTCAGGAACGTTGTGGCTCTGGGTCGGTTGGCTACAGAGCCGTCAGGAACGTTGTGGCTCTGGGTCGGTTGGCTACAGAGCCGTCAGGAACGTTGTGGCTCCGGGTCAGTTGGCTACAGAGCCGTCAGGAACGTTGTGGCTCTGGGTCAGTTGGCTACAGAGCCGTCAGGAACGTTGTGGCTCTGGGTCGGTTGGCTACAGAGCCGTCAGGAACGTTGTGGCTCTGGGTCGGTTGGCTACAGAGCCGTCAGGAACGTTGTGGCTCCGGGTCGGTATCAGCCTTCTATTTCTCGCCATGTGGACACATGCCCTGGCTGTCCCTCTGGCATTTCAAACAGCCAGGCCCTCTCTAATACGCCAGGCCTAATATGAGGAGCAGCTGTCTGCCAGGCCTGAGGGGTACATACTTGATGCCAGTGGGCCAGTGGTAGAATGCTGCGGTTGTGAATAGCGAAGCAGAACATTTCTTGAATCATGTTCCGTTATCAGCTCTGCGTCTGCGCTGAAATGGAAGGATATGATACGAGAGGCGTCTTGTCAGCAGGTCCTATGGGGGAAACTCGATGGAGGCCGAAAACAATCTGATGAACTGGGGATGTTTTTATTTATTCAATCCAAGTGAGAGCAAATACAATTTAAATTCACGTGAAAAAAAAACACCTGACTACGATGGATTGATATTTGAGATATCAACATAATGTGATCCTTTAGTTACTGTACATCATTAGGCAGTAGGCTGTACACTGAGAGGACTAAACATTAGACACCTGGTAGTTTGGTAGTTAGGTAGGTAGTTAGTGTAGCAGTAGACGCCAGGCACTGTGTAGTCTAGTGCATTAGAGTGTAGTGTATATAACAGTAGACGCCAGGCACTGTGTAGTCTAGTGCAGTCTAGTGCATTAGAGTGTAGTATAACAGTAGACGCCAGGCACTGTGTAGTCTAGTGCAGTAGACGCCAGGCACTGTGTAGTCTAGTGCAGTAGACGCCAGGCACTGTGTAGTCTAGTGCATTAGAGTGTAGTATAACAGTAGATGCCAGGCACTGTGTAGTCTAGTGCATTAGAGTGTAGTATAACAGTAGACGCCAGGCACTGTGTAGTCTAGTGCAGTAGTGTGTAGTATAACAGTAGACGCCAGGCACTGTAGTCTAGTGCAGTGTAGTCTAGTATGTAGTATAACAGTAGACGCCAGGCACTGTGAGTCTAGTGCAGTAGAGTGTAGTATAACAGTAGACCAGGCACTGTGTCTAGTGCATTGTAGTCTAGTGCAGTATAACAGTAGACGCCAGGCACTGTGTAGTCTAGTGCATTTGTGCAGTAGAGTGCAGTAGACGCCAGGCACTGTGTAGTCTAGTGCATTAGTTTGTAGTATAGTAGCAGTAGACGCCAGGCACTGTGTAGTCTAGTGCATTAGAGTGTAGTATAACAGTAGACGCCAGGCACTGTGTAGTCTAGTGCAGTAGACGCCAGGCACTGTGTAGTCTAGTGCATTAGAGTGTAGTATAACAGTAGACGCCAGGCACTGTGTAGTCTAGTGCAGTAGACGCCAGGCACTGTGTAGTCTAGTGCAGTAGAGTGTAGTATAACAGTAGACGCCAGGCACTGTGTAGTCTAGTGCAGTAGACGCCAGGCACTGTGTAGTCTAGTGCAGTAGAGTGTAGTATAACAGTAGACGCCAGGCACTGTGTAGTCTAGTGCAGTAGAGTGTAGTATAACAGTAGGCCAGGCACTAGTGCAGTATTAGTCTGTAGTGTGCAGTAGAGTGTAGTATAACAGTAGACGCCAGGCACTGTGTAGTCTAGTGCAGTAGAGGCACTGTGTAGTCTAGTGCAGTAGACGCCAGGCACTGTGTAGTCTAGTGCATTAGAGTGTAGTATAACAGTAGACGCCAGGCACTGTAGTAGTCTAGTGCAGTAGAGTGTGTAGTATAACAGTAGACGCCAGGCACTGTGTAGTCT
>NW_024605890.1:0-5907 GCF_018296145.1 Oncorhynchus tshawytscha | reverse complement strand
TACCTAGGTGTTAACCCACCGTACCTAGGTGTTAACCCACCGTGCCTAGGTGTTAACCCACCGTACCTGAGTGTTAATCCCACCGTACCTAGCTGTTAATCCACCGTACCTAGGTGTTAACCCACCGTACCTAGTGTTAATCCACCGTACCTAGGTGTTAACCCACCGTACCTGAGTGTGTTAATCCACCGTACCTAGGTGTTAACCCACCGTACCTAAGGTGTTAACCCACCGTACCTAGGTGTTAATCCACCGGTACCTAGGTGTTAACCCACCGTACCTAGGTGTTAACCCACCGTACCTAGGTGTTAACCCACCGTGCCTAGGTGTTAACCCACTGTACCTAGGTGTTAATCCACCGTGCCTAGGTGTTAATCCCACCCGTACCTAGGTGTTAACCCACCCCGTACCTAGGTGTTAATCCACCGTGCCTAGGTGTTAACACACCGTACCTAGGTGTTAACCCACCGTACCTAGGTGTTAGCCACCGTGCCTAGGGAGTCCACCGTGCCTGGGTGTTGGCCTGCCGAGGTGTTAACCCACCGTACCTAGGTGTTAACCCACCGTACCTAGGTGTTAATCCACGTACCTAGGTGTTAAATCCACCGTGCCTAGGTGTTAACCCACCGTACCTAGGTGTTAACCCACCGGTACCTAGGTGTTAACCCACCGTACCTAGGTGTTAATCCACCGTACCTAGGTGTTAACCCACCGTACCCTAGGTGTTAATCCACCGTACCTAGGTGTTAATCCACCGTGCCTAGGTGTTAATCCACCGTACCTAGGTGTTAACCCACCGTACCTGGGTGTTAACCCACCGTACCTGGGTGTTAATCCACCGTGTTACCCGTACCTGGTGTTAATCCACCGTACCTAGGTGTTAACCCACCGTACCTAGGTGTTAATCCACCGTACCTAGGTGTTAACCCCCACCGTACCCTAGGTGTTAATCCACCGTACCTGGGTGTTAACCCACCGTACCTGTGTTAATCCACGGTACCTGGTGTTAATCCACCGTACCTAGGTGTTAACCCACCGTACCTAGGTGTTAACCCACCGTACCTAGGTGTTAATCCACCGTACCTAGGTGTTAACCCACCCGTACCTAGGGTGTTAACCCACCGTACCTAGGTGTTAATCCACCGGTACCTAGGTGTTAACCCACCGGTACCTAGGTGTTAATCCACCGTACCTAGGTGTTAACCCACCGTACCTAGGTGTTAATCCACCGTACCTAGGTGTTAATCCACCGTACCTAGGTGTTAACCCACCTTACCTAGCTGTTAATCCACCGTGCCTAGGTGTTAACCCACCGTACCCCTGGGTGTTAATCCACCGTACCTAGGTGTTAACCCACCGTACCTAGGTGTTAACCCACCGTACCTGGTTAATCCTGTCAATCCACCGTGCCGGTGTTGGCCTAGGTGTTAATCCACCGTGCCTAGGTGTTAACCCACCGTACCTAGGTGTTAACCCACCGTACCCTAGGTGTTAACCCACCGTACCTAGGTGTTAATCCACCGTACCTAGGTGTTAACCCACCGTGCCTGGGTGTTAACCCACCGTACCTAGGTGTTAACCACCGTACCTAGGTGTTAACCCACCGGTACCTAGGTGTTAACCCACCCTAGCTGTTACCCCGTACCTAGGTGTTAACCCACCGTACCTAGGTGTTAACCCACCTAGGTGTTAACCTAGGTGTTAACCCACCGTACCTAGGTGTTAACCCACCGTACCTAGCTGTTAACCCACCGTACCTAGGTGTTAATCCACCGTACCTAGGTGTTAATCCACCGTGTTACCTAGGTGTTAATCCGTACCTAGGTGTTAATCCACCGTGCCTAGGTGTTAATCCACCGTACCTAGGTGTTAACCCACCGTACCTAGGTGTTAACCCACCGTACCTAGGTGTTAACCCACCGTACCGTGTTAACCCAGGTGTTAACCCACCGTACCTAGGTGTTAACCCACCGTACCTAGGTGTTAACCCACCGTGCCTAGGTGTTAACCCACCGGTACCTAGGTGTTAACCCACCGTACCTAGGTGTTAACCCACCGTGCCTAGGTGTTAACCCACCGTACCTGGGTGTTAACCCACCGTACTAGGTGTTAATCCACCGTACCTAGGTGTTAACCCACCGTACCTGGGTGTTAACCCACCGTACCTAGGTGTTAATCCACCGGTACCTAGGTGTTAACCCACCGTACCTAGGTGTTAACCCACCACCGTACCTAGGTGTTAACCACCGTACCTAGGAGTTAATCCACCCGTTGCCTGGGTGGCCCACCGTGTGTGTAACCCACCGGTACCTAGGTGTTAATCCACCGTACCTAGGTGTTAACCCACACCTAGGTGTTAATCCACCGTGCCTAGGTGTTAATCCACCGTCCTAGGTGTTAATCCGTGCCTGTGTTACCCACCGTAGGTGTTAACCCACCGTACCTAGGTGTTAATCCACCGTACCTAGGTGTTAACCCACCGTACCTAGGTGTTAATCCACCGTACCTAGGTGTTAATCCACCCTAGGTACCCACCGTACCTAGGTGTTAACCCACCGTACCTGGGTGTTAACCCACCGTACCTAGGTGTTAACCCACCGTACCTAGGTGTTAATCCACCGTACCTAGGTGTTAACCCACCGTACCTAGGTGTTAACACCGTACCTAGGTGTTAATCCACCGGTGTTACCTGGTGTTAATCCACCGTACCTAGGTGTTAACCCACCGTACCTGGCTGTTAATCCACCGTACCTGGGTGTTAACCCACCGTACCTAGGTGTTAATCCACTGTACCTAGGTGTTAACCCACCGGTACCTAGGTGTTAATCACCGGAACCTAGGTGTTAATCCACACCGTGTTACCTGGGTGTTAATCCTAGCTGTTAATTACGTACCTGGGTGTGTTAATCCACCGTACCGGTGTTAACTCACGGTGCCTGGGTGTTAATCCACCGTACCTAGGTGTTAACCCACGGTACCTAGGTGTTAATCCACCGTACCTAGGTGTTAACCCACCGTACCTAGGTGTTAACTCACCGTACCTGGGTGTTAATCCACCGGTACCTAGGTGTTAATCCACCGGTACCTAGGTGTTAACCCCTATCCACGTGCCTAGCTGTTAATCCACCGTACCTAGGTGTTAATCCACCGTACCTAGGTGTTAATCCACCGTACCTAGGTGTTAATCCACCGTACCTAGGTCTTGACCCTACCTGGTGTTCCAACCCATCGTACCTAGGTGTTAATCCACCGTACCTAGGTGTTTAACCCACCGGTACCTAAACCCACCGTACCTAGGTGTTAACCCACCGTACCTAGGTGTTAACCCACCGTACCTAGGTGTTAACCCACCGGTACCTAGGTGTTAACCCACCGTACCTAGGTGTTAACCCACCGTACCTGGGTGTTAATCCACCGTACCTAGGTGTTAACCCACCCTGCTGTTAACCCAGGTGTTAATCCACCGTACCTAGGTGTTAACCCACCGTACCTAGATGTCCACCGTACCTAGGTGTTAACCCACCGTACCTAGGTGTTAACCCACCGTACCTAGGTGTTAATCCACCGTACCTAGGTGTTAACCCACCGTACCTAGGTGTTAATCCACCGTACCTAGGTGTTAATTCACCGTACCTAGGTGTTAACACCGTACCACAAGTGTTAAATCACCGGTACCTAGGTGTTACTCCACCTGTACCTAGGTGTTAATCCCGGTACCGTACCTAGGTGTTAACCCACCGTACCTAGGTGTTAATCCACCGTACCTAGGTGTTAACCCACCGTGCCTAGGTGTTAACCCACCGTACCTAGGTGTTAACCCACCGTACCTAGGTGTTAATCCACCGTACCTAGGTGTTAATCCACCGTACCTAGGTGTTAACCACGGCCTAGGTGTTAACCCACCGTACCTAGGTGTTAACCCACCGTACCTAGGTGTTAATCCACCGTACCTAGGTGTTAACCCACCGTGCCTAGGTGTTAATCCACGGTACCTAGGTGTTAATCCACCCCTGGGTACCCAGGTGTTAATCCACCGTGTTATGCCTGGGTGTTAATCCACCTAGGTGTTAATCCTAGGTGTTAACCCACCGTACCTAGGTGTTAACCCATCCCACCGTATCCCACCGGTACCTAGGTGTTAATCCACCGGTACCTAGGTGTTAACCCACCGTACCTAGGTGTTAACCCACCGTACCTAGGTGTTAATCCACCGGTACCTAGGTGTTAATCCACCCACCGTACCTAGGTGTTAACCCACCGTACCTAGGTGTTAACCCACCGTACCTAGCTGTTAATCCACCGTGCCTGGGTGTTAACCCACCGTGCCTAGGTGTTAATCCACCACCTGGGTGTTGGCCCACCTAGGTGTTACCTAGGTGTTCACCGTGCCTGGGTGTTAATCCACCGTGCCCAGGTGTTAACCCACCGTACCTAGGTGTTAACCCACCCACCGTACCTAGGTGTTAACCCACCGTGCCTGGGTGTTGGCCCACCTAGGTGTTAACCCACCGGTGACCTAGGTGTTAACCACCGTGCCTAGGTGTTAATCCACCGTGCCTGGAGTCCACCGTACCTGGTGTTAACCACCGTACCTAGGTGTTAACCCACCGTACCCTAGGTGTTAACCCACCGTACCTGGGTGTTAATCCACCGTACCCCGTAGGTGTTAATCCACCGGTACCTAGGTGTTAACCACCGTACCTAGGTGTTAACCCACCGTACCTAGGTGTTAATCCACCGTACCTAGGTGTTAATCCACCGGTACCTAGGTGTTAATCCCACCGTACCTAGGTGTTAACCCACCGTACCTAGGTGTTAATCCACCGTGCCTGGTGTTAACCCACCGTACCTGGGTGTTGGCCACGTGCCGGTGTTAACACACCGTACCTAGGTGTTAATCACGGTGCCTAGGTGTTAATCCACGGTACCTAGGTGTTAACCCACCGTACCTAGGTGTTAACCACCGTACCTGGTGTTAATCCGTACCTGGGTGTTAATCACCGTACCTGGGTGTTAACCCACAGTACCTGGGTGTTAATCCATATTTTATAGGTGTTAACCCACCGTACCCTGGGTGTTAACCCACCGTACCGGGTGCTTACACCGTGCCTGGGGTGTTAATCCACCGGTGCCTAGGTGTTAACCCACCGGTGCCCCTGGGTGTTAACCCCGTACCTGGGTGTTAAACCCACCGTGCCACAGGTGTTGATCCACCGTACCTGGGTGTTTAACCCCGTGCCTGGGTGTTAGCCCACCGTGCCTGGGGTGGTGGCCACCGTGCCTAGGCGCAATCCACCGTGCCTGGTGTGCCCACCGTACCTAGGTGTTAACCCACATTACCTGGAGTCTTCCCAGCCCGTGCCTAGCTTTTAATCCATCGTACCTAGGTGTTAACCACGTACCTAGGTGTTAATCCACCGTACCTAGGTGTTAACCCACCGTACCTAGGTGTTAACCCACCGTACCTAGGTGTTAATCCACCGTACCTAGGTGTTAATCCCACCGTACCTAGGTGTTAACCCACCGTACCTAGGTGTTAATCCACCGTACCTAGGTGTTAACCCACCGTACCTAGGTGTTAACCCACCGTACCTAGGTGTTAACCCACCGTACCTAGGTGTTAATCCACCGGTACCTAGGTGTTAACCCACCGTACCTAGGTGTTAACCCACCGTACCTAGGTGTTAACCCACCGTACCTAGGTGTTAATCCACCGTACCTAGGTGTTAACCCACCGTACCTAGGTGTTAACCCACCGTACCTAGGTGTTAATCCCACCGTACCTAGGTGTTAATCCACCGTACCTAGGTGTTAACCCACCGTACCTAGGTGTTAACCCACCGTACCTAGGTGTTAACCCACCGTACCTAGGTGTTAATCCCACCGTACCTAGGTGTTAACCCACCG
>NW_024605889.1:0-5903 GCF_018296145.1 Oncorhynchus tshawytscha | reverse complement strand
TTCAAATCAAATTTCATTTGTCACATACACATGGTTAGCAGATGTTAGTGCGAGTGTTGCGAAATGCTTGTGCTTCTAGTTCCGACAATGCAGTAATAAGCAACAACTAATCTAACTAACAATTCCAAAACTACTGTCTTATACACAGTGTAAGGATAAAGAATATGTACATAAGGATATATGAATGAGTGATGGTACAGAGCAGCATAGGCAAGATACAGTAGATGATATTGAGTACAGTATATACATATGAGATGAGTATGTAAACAAAGTGGCATAGTTAAAGTGGCTAGTGTTACATGTATTACATAAGGATGCAGTCGATGATATAGAGTACAGTATATACGTATGCATATGAGATGAATAATGTAGGGTAAGTAACATTATATAAGGTAGCATTGTTTAAAGTGGCTGGTGATATATTTACATTTCCCATCAATTCCCATCATTAAAGTGGCTGGAGTTGAGTCAGTGTGTTGGCAGCAGCCACTCAATGTTAGTGGTGGCTGTTTAACAGTCTGATGGCCTTGAGATAGAAGCTGTTTTCAGTCTCTCGGTCCCAGCTTTGATGCACCTGTACTGACCTCGCCTTCTGGATGATAGCGGGGTGAACAGGCAGTGGCTCGGGTGGTTGATGTCCTTGATGATCTTTATGGCCTTCCTGTAACATCGGGTGGTGTAGGTGTCCTGGAGGGCAGGTAGTTTGCCCCGGTGATGCGTTGTGCAGACCTCACTACCCTCTGGAGAGCCTTACGGTTGTGGGCGGAGCAGTTGCCGTACCAGGCGGTGATACAGCCCACCAGGATGCTCTCGATTGTGCATCTGTAGAAGTTTGTGAGTGCTTCTGGTGACGAGCCGAATTTCTTCTGCCTCCTGAGGTTGAAGAGGCGCTGCTGCGCCTTCTTCACGATGCTGTCTGTGTGAGTGGACCAATTCAGTTTGTCTGTGATGTGTATGCCGAGGAACTTAAAACTTGCTACCCTCTCCACTACTGTTCCATCGATGTTCCCTCTGCTGTTTCCTGAAGTCCACAATCATCTCCTTAGTTTTGTTGACGTTGAGTGTGAGGTTATTTTCCTGACACCACACTCCGAGGGCCCTCACCTCCTCCCTGTAGGCCGTCTCGTCGTTGTTGGTAATCAAGCATACCGCTGTTGTGTCGTCCGCAAACTTGATGATTGAGTTGGAGGCGTGCGTGGCCACACAGTCGTGGGTGAACAGGGAGTACAGGAGAGGGCTCAGAACGCACCCTTGTGGGGCCCCAGTGTTGAGGATCAGCGGGATGGAGATGTTGTTGCCTACCCTCACCACCTGGGGGCGGCCCGTCAGGAGTCCAGTACCCAGTTGCACAGGGCGGGGTCGAGACCCAGGGTCTCGAGCTCGATGACGAGCTTGGAGGGTACTATGGTGTTGAATGCCGAGCTGTAGTCGATGAACAGCATTCTCACATAGGTATTCCTCTTGTCCAGATGGGTTAGGGCAGTGTGCAGTGTGGTTGAGATTGCATCGTCTGTGGACCTATTTGGGCGGTAAGCAAATTGGAGTGGGTCAAGGGTGTCAGGTAGGGTGGAGGTGATATGGTCCTTGACTAGTCTCTCAAAGCACTTCATGATGACGGAAGTGAGTGCTACGGGGGCGGTAGTCGTTTAGCTCAGTTACCTTAGCTTTCTTGGGAACAGGAACAATGGTGGCCCTCTTGAAGCATGTGGGAACAGCAGACTAGTATAGGGATTGATTGAATATGTCCGTAAACACACCGGCCAGCTGGTCTGCGCATGCTCTGAGGGCGCGACTGGGGATGCCGTCTGGGCCTGCAGCCTTGCGAGGGTTAACACGTTTAAATGTCTTACTCACCTCGGCTGCAGTGAAGGAGAGTCCGCATGTTTTCGTTGCAGGCCGTGTCAGTGGCACTGTATTGTCCTCAAAGCGGGCAAAAGTTATTTAGTCTGCCTGGGAGCAAGACATCCTGGTCCGTGACTGGGCTGGATTTCTTCTTGTAGTCCGTAATTGACTGTAGACCCTGCCACATGCCTCGTGTCTGAGCTGTTGAATTGAGATTCTACTTTGTCTCTGTACTGACGCTTAGCTTGTTTGATAGCCTTGCGGAGGGAATAGCTGCACTGTTTGTGTTCGGTCATGTTACCAGTCACCTTGCCCTGATTAAAAGCAGTGGTTTGCACTTTCAGTTTCACGAATGCTGCCATCAATCCACGGTTTCCGGTTAGGGAATGTTTTAATCGTTGCTATGGGAACGACATCTTCAACGCACGTTCTAATGAACTCGCACACCGAATCAGCGTATTCGTCAATATTGTTATCTGACGCAATACGAAACATATCCCAGTCCACGTGATGGAAGCAGTCTTGGAGTGTGGAGTCAGCTTGGTCGGACCAGCGTTGGACAGACCTCAGCGTGGGAGCCTCTTGTTTTAGTTTCTGTCTGTAGGCAGGGATCAACAAAATGGAGTCGTGGTCAGCTTTTCCTAAAGGAGGGGCGTGGCATGGCCTTATATGCGTCGCGGAAGTTAGAGTAACAATGATCCAAGGTTTTCCACCGCTGGTTGCGCAATCGATATGCTGATAAAATTTAGGGAGTCTTGTTTTCAGATTAGCCTTGTTAAAATCCCCCAACTACAATGAATGCAGGCTCCGGATAAATGGATTCCAGTTTGCAAAGAGTCAAATAAAGTTCGTTCAGAGCCATCGATGTGTCTGCTTGGAGGGGATATATACGGCTGTGATTATAATCGAAGAGAATTCTCTTGGTAGATAATGTGGTCTACATTATTAGGCCATTATTAGAGTTAATTAGGCCATGACAATGTCTATCATATCTTTTAAAAAATAAGTTATTTATGAATATTTAGGCAATTTAGCAGGCTAACTCATTGATTCTGGTTTGTAGTATAAACCCTCAGGCTTCTGTATGTGTAAGAGGAAGGCGAGTGCCCACAAAAATGTCTACAGACCATTGTGCAATGCATTGTAATTTGACAATTGTATAATCTATGTGTGATGCAACAAGCCCATTGCAAAGTATTTATTTCAATACTCTGTTAATTCTAATGACTGAATCCTGCATTATTCAACTTAAATACTTTGTTTCCCTCTGTCTGTTTCTTATCCTATATCTGTTCATATTCTTACAGGAGAGATCCCCAACCCAGACTCAGTCAACAAGCCCAGTTCCACAGCATCAAGACTGCCTGGTTGTGGGAGTTACCCCTGTCCTCAATGTGGAAAGTGTTTCAGTTCCTCAACTCATCTAAAGAATCATCAAAGAGTACACACTGGAGAGAAACCTTTTGACTGCTCGGCATGTGGGAAGAGTTTCAGTGAGAAAGTAAACCTTAAGAGACACGAGAGAGTACATAGTGGAGAGAAGCCTTACCATGGCACCACGTGTCTGAAGAGCTTCAATCACTCAGGGAGCCTTAAGGACCACCAGCGACTACATACATGGGAGAAACCTTACCACTGCTCTCTTTGTGGGAAGTGTTTCAATCGAGCAGGAGACCTGAAAACTCATAAGAAATCACACAGTGGAAAGAAGCCTACCTGTACTTTCAATGTGATTGTCAAAGAGGAGGAGGAGGAGGAGGATGAGGAGAAGGAAATCGATAAGGAAAAGAGTGAACAGCAGGAACCTAGTGGTGTAGTTGTCCCAGATACATCAAGACTATCTGGTTGTGGTCGTTACCCCTGTCCTCAATGTGGGAAGAGTTTCAGTTCCTCAGGTAATCTAAAGAATCATCAGAGTGTACACACTCGAGAGAAACCATTCCACAGTGCCACATGTGGGAAGAGTTTCAGTGTAAAAGTCAACCTCACGAGGCATGAGATGGTACATAGTGGAGAGAAGCCGTACCACTGCACCAAATGTGGGAAGAGCTTCATCAATCATTCTGGAAGCCGTACACATAAAAGAGTACATACAGGGAGAAGCCTTACCACTGCTCTCTGTGTGGGAGGGATTCACTCAGCTAAGAAGTCTTAAAAGTCATGAGAGAACATCCGTTGGAGGGAAGCCTGCCTGTGCTTTTAATGTAATTGTCCAAGAGGAGGAGGGAGAAAAGAAAGAAGTTGAGGACAATAGCGGTGTAGTAGACAGTGCATGTCGGAGCAAAAACAAGGCACGAGGTCGAAGGAATTGTCCGTAGAGCTCCGAGACAGGATTGTGTCGAGGCACAGATCTGGGGAAGGGTACCAAAAGATTTCTGCAGCTTTGAAGGTCCCCAAGAACACAGTGGCCTCCATCATTATTAAATGGAAGAAGTTTGGAACCACCAAGACTCTTCCTAGAGCTGGCCGCCCAACCAAACTGAGCATTTTGGGGAGAAGGGCCTTGGTCAGGGAGGTGACCAAGAACCCGATGGTCACTCTGACAAAGCTCCAGAGTTCCTCTGTGGAGATGGTTGTCCTTCTGGGAGGTTCTCCCATCTCTGCAGCACTCTACCAATCAGGCCTTTATGGGAGAGTGGCCAGACGGAAGCCACTCCTCAGTAAAAGGAACATGACAGCCCGCTTGGAGTTTGCCAAAGGCACCTAAAGGACTCTCAGACCATGAGAAACAAGATTCTCTGGTCTGGTGAAAACAAGATTGAACTCTTTGGCGTGAATGCCAAGTGTCACATCACCATCCCCATGGTGAAGCATGGTGGTGGCAGCATCATGCTGTGGGGATGTTTTTCAGCTGCCGGGACTGGGAGACTAGTCAGGATCGAGGGAGAGATGAATGGAGCAAAGTACAGAGACCTTGATGAAAACCTGATCCAGAGTGCTCAGGACCTCAGACTGGGGCGAAGGTTCACCTTCGAACAGGACAGCGACACTAAGCACACAGCCAAAGACAATGAAGGAGTGGCTTCAGGACAAGTCTCTGAATGTCTTTGAGTGGCCCAGCCAAAGCCTGGACTTGAACCCGATCGAATATCTCTGGAGAGACCTGAGAATAGCTGTGCAGCGACTCTCCCCATCCAACGTGACAGAGCTTGAGAGGATCTGCAGAGAAGAATGGGAGAAATTACTCAAATACAGGTGTGCCAGGCTTGTTGCGTCACTCCCAAGAAGACTCGAGGTTGTAATCGGTGCCAAAGGTGCTTCAACAAAGTACTGTGTAAAGGGTCTGAATACTTATGTAAATATGTTCTTTTAAATAAATTTGCAAAAATTTCTAAAAACCTGTTTTTGCTTTGTCATTATGGGATATAAAAGTGACGATAAACTTTTTTTTTATTTTTTTTATCCATTTTTAGAATAAGACTAATGTAACAAAATGTGTAAAAAGTGAAGTGGTCTGAATCCTTTCCGAATGGGCTGTATATGAACACAGCTTCATTAAAGCAGTTAGATGCAGTTTATCATAGCGCACTGCTCTTTATTACGGGAGACAGTTTTAGAACTCACCACTGCATTCTCTACCTGTAAGTTGGTTGGCCCGCTGTGATGTCATCACTGCGTTCTCTACCTGTAAGTTGGTTGGTCGGTCCTATGTGATGTCATCACTGCATTCTCTACCAGCAAGTTGGTTGGTCCTCTGTGATGTCACCACTGCATTCTCTACCAGAAAGTTGGTTGGCCCTTTTCCACATAGGTAAATAAATTGCTATGTTTTAATTTATAAAGCCCTTTTACAAAAAGTCTCACCGTACCTAACCTGTTGACCACATCCGGTCTCAGGGATGGTTAACTCTGGAAACTCCTTTGGTCTCTAGAAGCTATTAAGGAGCCTTTTTGTCCTAGACTTGGCGCTCCAGTACTGCTTGTCGTGCGATACCAGAGAAAACAGTCTTTTGACCTGGGTGACGAAGAGACCTGAAAGAAACCTCTACATCAGTGGTTCCTAAATGTTTTATAGTCTCGTATCCCTTCAAAACATTTGACCTCTAGCTGCGAATCCTCCT
>NW_024605888.1:0-5903 GCF_018296145.1 Oncorhynchus tshawytscha | reverse complement strand
ATCTTTGTGGGCTATACTCAGCCTTGGCCCTGTCCGGTACAAAAAATGAAACCGTAAAATGACAGTGAAAATAACAGTAGCGAGGCTAAATACAGGTGGTACCGGTACAGAGTCAATGTGCGGGGCGCCGGTCAGTCAGGCTAATTTAGGTAGTATGTACATGAATGTATAGTTAAAGTGACTAGGCATAGATGATAAACAGAGAGTAGCAGCAACGTAAAAGAGGGGTTGGGGGGGTTGGCGGGACACAATGCAAATAGTCCAGGTAGCCATTTGATTACCTGTTCTGGAGTCTTATTGCTTGGGGGTAAAAGCTGTTGAGAAGCCTTTTGGTCCTAGACTTGGCCCTCTGGTACTGCTGCTTGCCATGCAGTAGCAGAGAGAACAGTCTATGATTGGGGTGGCTGGGGTCTTTGACAATTTTTTGGGCCTTCCTCTGACACCGCTTGGTGTAGAGGTCCTGGATGGCAGGCAGCATAGCCCCAGTGATGTACTGGGCCATACGCACTAGCCTCTGTAGTGCCTTGCGGTCGCAGGCCAAGTAGTTGCCATACCAGGCAGTAATGCAGCTAGTGAGGGGCTCTCGATGTTGCCGCTGTAGAACCTTTTGAGGATCTGAGGAACCATGCCAAATCTTTTCAGTCTCTTGAGGGGGAATAGGTTTTGTCGTGCCCTCTTCACGACTGCCTTGGACCATTCTAGTTTGTTGGGGATGTGGACACCAAGGAACTTAAAGCTCTCAACCTGCTCCGCTGCAGCCCCATCGATGAGAATGGGGGCGTGATCGGTCCTCGTTTTCCTGTAGTCCACAATCATCTCCTTTGTCTTGATTACATTGAGGGATAGGTTGTTATTCTGGCACCACCCGGCCAGGTATCTGACCTGGTTTTCGGTGATCAGGCCGACCACTGTTGTGTCGTCTGCAAACTTAATGATGGTGTTGGAGTCGTGCCTGGCCATGCAGTCATGAGTGAACAGGAAGTACAGGAAAGGGAGCATGCACCCCTGAGGGGCTCCAGTGTTGAGGATCAGCGTGGCAGATGTGTTGCTACCTACCCTCACCACCTGGCTGCGGCCCGTCAGGAAGTCCAGAATCCAGTTGCAGAGGGAGGTGTTTAGTCCCAGGATCCTTAGCTTAGTGATGAGCTTTGCGGGCACTATGGTGTTGATTGCTCATGTTCATCATTCCTAAACCTTCCCTGCTCCCATCTATGCAAATATACTGTATGTTTTCTCTGGCTCCAAAACCACTCTTTTTCCTACTGTCCTGGAACAGCAGTGGGACACGTAATAATTCAGTTGCTAAGCAGACTCTGATATATTTCAGATTATGTTTTTTCCCCCATCTTATTCATGTGGGTATTCATTAAACCACTACAGCAAACCTTTTTGGCCCACAACCACATTTTAATATCTGAAAATGATTGCGACCCCAACCATGTGAAAAAATGCAGCCAATGTTAACTTTGTTATTTGGGGCTATGGCAGTTCATTGTAAAACATTCTAACAGTATTTCTGATTGTGTTGTCAAATCACCATCATATGCTTTTAATGTTGGGCTATGACAGTCAATTGCAAATTAGTCTCTTATCTCTTATCTCATAATGTCTCTTATCTCACCACCACTAATTAGATGGGTGTACTTGATCCATGTCGCGTCGGAGCTTCTCAAAGTCAGGGGGTGTGGTCGACAATGCGCACCTCATCTCTCCTGTCACATCCAGCCTGGATCGATATTGTTTTTTTTTCTAATACAGACGAGAGCACTGAATCAGAGTACCATGAGTTTTAATGCTCCGAGGGAGACGGCACAGTATTCCCTTTGAGTCATGAACCAAATCTCCTCCATAGTGACCTGCCTTATCTGCTGTATGACAGCTCGATCAGCTGTTTGATTTCATTTAAGGTCATGTCAGCTGAGCCAGGGTCACAGTCAAACAGATTTTGCTGATTTGTTCACTCATCTGTATAAATGTTTTGTATTTCCCCTTCATGCTTGCGTTCAGTTCGTTCAGTTTCCCAAATATGTCTGTCTACATAGGCAAGGAAACACATTTTCACACAGAAAGTCAACAAAGTGTTTTACATCCATTGAGAATAACAACAGTCCCTCTCCATTTCAAAAAATCTTTCCAACACTCCTCCTCGATAACCACCAAGCCTCTGTGTGAAATAGAACATTGTCATGCTCTGATCCCATATCTCCACACAGTTGTGCGAACAGGCATGTACGATGTAGTTTACAATCGAAGTTACCTGCTGCATATCTCAGAGTTCTGCACTCAGCTCTTTTGCCGCCAGTTGCTTTTGGTGTATCCATTATAGCTCAGTGGGTGTATCATGCATCCATATGGCAGAGGGAGAAACATTTATAACTGGAGTGCAGAGGCCTGCCGCCGTCCTTGTCCATTTACAGCACTTACAGTGCTAGGAAGCCAACATGTAATTTGGGCGAACTATCCCTTTAAGGGTAAAAAGGTCAAAGGTTGTGTCTAATCTGTCTGTTGACCTTCCTTGTCCTCCCCGGTGCAGCAGCCATGTTTGACCGCCTCCTCCTCCTGAGCCCCGTCCTCCTTTTCCTCCCCCTGGTCATCCCTGTCCCACCCCAGGGAAATGCCTCTCCTGCCCCCTGCCGCCACTGCTGTGATGACCTGGAGCCACAGGAGGGCCCCTCAGATGAGGGACCAAAAGAGTGGCCTGAACCAGATACCTGAAGTCCGCACCTTCATCAACATGACCATCCTCAAAGGTGCGCCTGGATTGTGCCTTTACACCTGCAATAGACATAGCTTGATCCCAGGTCTATTTCTGGTGTTTTGCCAACTCCTATGGTGGTTGTCATGCCAAAGACAAAGCAATTGGCAAAACAGCACAAAAAAAACATGCTACACTGTACACAATGACTGAATTTCATTTGATTATCAGTATGTGTATTCCGATCCAAGGCTCTACTCAATTGGACCCCTGCTCGCATTTGACACATTAAGAGACTTGGTAGTATGCTAGTGTAACAGATGTAAATCGTACTTTCCTTGCATTGTGTTTTCTCCTAATAAATCACATCAGCCAGTGGTCCCAGTTGAGCATCATTTATTTCTGTTGCTGTTGTTAAATGGGAAACAGCACGTTAGTTGTGCAGGGATTAACGATATTGATGGCTGTCGAAGGCAAAATCTGTAGCATGAAGCCTACTGTGTTAGCAGTGGGCTTATGTGACCATTACATCGGTGTATGCTAGCTAACACACTTATTTACAGCAATCATATGCCAAAGCACATCCCAGAAAGCCCCTCAATCCCTAACAGGTGCCACACATGTAGAAATCAGTAACGTACAGCAAACTTGTACACCTTGTAAAATATAAAATAGTATCCACAACGTGACCTACCCCTTGCATCACATTTTCATACTGGGAAGACCTGACGTTCGCGATCTCCCCCTATCTACAAGCGGGGCCAATCACAACACACCTTATTGTCATCAGAGTTGAACCAACCAACAAGAATACTTGAACATTAAATACACCTTTCTTTAGAGGCAAGTGGAAACATAACCAACACTAGACACTGAGATTGGCTCGGTGTACATGTGATTCATCAGAGGAGAATGACTGCTCCTGGAGTTAATGAGGCTGTTTGGTTTCAAACTGACCTTTTCATTGAATGAATGCCTTTATTTTTTTCTCCAGTCATTGGACTGGAGTCTAAAAAGTCTAATGCCATTTCAGAACATTAACCTGGCATTGAATTTGCTGATGTGGCAGAAAACATGACCAATAACGTAACAGATTGTGTGTGTGGCTTTGTGTGTTTTGTGTGCTCACCAGAGAGCGTGACCTAGCTTTGAAAAACATGCTTTGGCTTTCCAAAAACAAATCCTGTTGAAGATAAGCAGAACTCTAGAACCCTAAATTCTCATCTACTGAATGGTCTGGAGTGACTCCGAGTTTACGTAACATTCCTATCTGGACTTCAGAAAATCATAAACAATCTATCTACACAAAAGCTTCTATGATTCATGTTATTCTAACTTTAATCTCAACATTACCCCACTTGGACCTTTAGTCTACATTACTGTGTCATAGCGCTCTAAGGACTCATGTGCTGTATATTTTCCATCTTGCCTCACAGGGGACAAGGGAAACAGCGGGGACAGAGGGACACCTGGGAAGTCTGGTGAGGAAGGCGCTCCTGGGTCGAGGGCCAATGGGCCCCAAAGGAACCAAGGGCCAGGCGAGCCCCCCAGGGGACTCCTTCAAGAACCAGGACGCAGCCTTCTCGGTGGGGCGTCGCAAGTCCCTCCACAGCGTGGACTACTACCAGGCCCTGGTGTTCGACACAGAGTTCGTCAACCTCCACGGCCACTTCGACATGTTCAAAGGAAAGTTCTACTGCTACGTCCCTGGGATTTACTTCTTCAACATCAACATCCACACCTGGAACTTTAAAGAGAACTACCTGCACATCATGAGGAATGACAAGGAGCAAGCCATTGTGTACACCCAGCCCAGCGAGAGGTCCATCATGCAAAGCCAGAGCCTTATGTTGCCCCTTGAGCTCAGTGACGAGGTGTGGGTCCGGCTGTACAAGAGGGAGAACACGGTGTATAGTGACGATGTGGATGTGTACATCACCTTCAACGGATACCTCATCAAGCCCACCTTGGAGTGAGATGACCTGCTGGGTCGTGTTCGGTAGGCACAAAATGGAAGAAAACGCCCTAACAGAGTCAAACGGGGAGGTACTATCTGGACTTGTCCAGGAAGAAACGCTTGTTTTCTTTTTCCGTTGCAAAATGTTTGAAATGTTTTGGTACGGTGTGCCCTTATGAACATGATCCCCGACTGACCTGAGGGGAGGGGGCTAGAGGTCAGAATTCAGGAGGGCACATTGAGAGGGGGCCTCTTTATGCAGGGTTTTCATTGACGCACACACCCACTTTTATGTGCCTCTATACGGTGCAAGGGGATACTGGGGGCTTGTAAGGTAATGACTCCAAATACATATACTCTTTAAAAAAAAACATTTTTTTTTACATAGACTCCTTCTCTCCTGTATTGAAAAATAAATATTATATGGATGTATATGCTGACAAGGAGGCTGGGTGGGAAAAGACCTATGACACAAGGAAAGAGATGTCCCCTTAAAAACACAAACCCCTTTGTAAGCATCTGGCTGTAATGGATTTCTCTATTGGTTGTTAAGCTTTATTAAGAGTTGTCACAGTGAACAGACACACCACCATTAGTGATTCCATAAAAGCCCGGTTGCCTTTCCATAATGCCCTAATTCTGTCATTTACCTCAGATGTTTTGTCTGGACACTAGTCCAGTGTGTATGCTGGTTTTTTTAGTGTTCAGTTTCTGAGCTCTTGATCAATTCTGTCTGGTAAAAGCTGTTCATAAGATCCTGATATTTTCCAGCTGGATATCAGTTGCACAGTTGTATAAATGAAAAAGACTACGGTAGTGATTACAGTGGGCTTGCAAAATTGATCTCACAAGTACAAATGAGAAAAATATGATAATAGTTCAATCTCAACGGGGATGCCTTGGTAACAGGATACAGAAATGTTATTTACAGTTTGATGCTGTTTCTGTTTGGTCTTCTCTAGTCAGAACCTGATGTGGAAGACTAACAGTGCCAGCTGGAATAGGGTACCATCGCACCACTCAAACAGGGTCGACATGGATCAAGTATTCAATACCACAAATAAGCCCTCTGGAGTAGAAAGATGAATTGATTGATTCCAAAAGTAACGACTCAAAGACAATGTATGAACAGTTCTCTTGGCAGTATTTCCTTCAATGACAGCAGCTGAGACAAGTTTTGTTAAATTTGTCGCCTTGCACATCAGGGAATTTACATTTTTACGGAAATATCAGAGGTTCCTTGTGTGATAC
>NW_024605887.1:0-5901 GCF_018296145.1 Oncorhynchus tshawytscha | reverse complement strand
GTTACAGCATTTTGAGGGTTTGCCAACTTCTACCTCTATTTCATTAAGAACTTTAGCTCCATCGATGCTCCTCACACCTCTCTCCTCAAAGGTGGTCCCTATAGGTTGGTGTGGAGTCCAGCAGCTGACTAAGCTGTTGACTAAGCGGATGTTTATTAACCTCCGTCCCATTTCTCAAACACCCAGATCCCACGATACCCTTTGTGGTGGAGGTGGACGCTTCAGAGTTGGGCGTGGGGGCAGTTCTGTCTCAACGATAAGGTAATGCACAAAAACTGCATCCGTGTGCATATTATTCTAAGAAAGGGTGTCCGTGGGGCGACGCACAATTGGCCTAGCGTCGTCCGGGTTAGGGAGGGCTTGGCCGGTAGGGATATCCTTGTCTCATCGCGCACCAGCGACTCCTGTGGCGGGCCGGGCACAGTGCGCGCTAACCAAGGTTGCCAGGTGCACAGTGTTTCCTCCAACACATTGGTGCGGCTGGCTTCCAGGTTGGATGCGCGCTGTGTTAAGAAGCAGTGCGGCTTGGTTGGGTTGTGTATCGGAGGACACATGACTTTCAACCTTCGTCTCTCCCAAGCCTGTACGGGAGTTGTAGCGATGAGACAAGATAGTAGCTACTAACAATTGGATACCACGAAATTGGGGAGAAAAAGGGGTCAAATTCAACTAAACAAAAAACACACAAAAAAGTAGCCACCCTTTGCCTTGACATCTTTGCACACCCTTGGCATTCTCTCAACCAGCTTCATGAGGTAGTCACCTGGAATGCATTTCAATTAACAGGTGTGGCTTGTTAAATTAATTTGTGGAATTTCTTTCCTCAATGCATTTGAGCCAATCAGTTGTGTTGTGAAAAGGTAGGGGAGTATACAGAATATAGCCCTATTTGGTAATAGACCAAGTCCAAATTATGGCTCAAATAAGCAAAGAGAAACAGTCCATCATTACCTTAAGACATGAAGGTCAGTCAATCTGGAAACCATCAAGCGCTATGATGAAACTGGCTCTCTTGAGGACCGCCACAGGAAAGGAAGACCCAGGTTGTGGTTTGGAGAAAGCTTTCAGCATGCCATTTGAATACGTTAATCATTGCTTTAAGCCACACCCCGCCACACCAGACGGTGCAAACGTACCTCAGTCTGTTCAAGAACATTGGTGAAAATTTGCAAAGTTGTGTAAATGTTTGAACTGAACGACACTTTCCCCCAAAACGTTCTTCAAACTGAACGGACAGGTAGTGATGGCTTCCAGATTGGTTTCCAGATGAATCTGTATTATTAATCTGTGTTATAGGTGTGGCTAAGAAGTGACATGGGCGAAGCCCAAAGCCTATACACATCTCAAGGAACCATGGAATGCGTTTTCTGTTGCAGGACGGTTTAAAAACGTTTTCTGTTGCAGGACGGTTTAAAAACGTTTTCTGTTGCAGGACGGTTTAAAAACGCTTTCTGTTGCAGGACGGTTTAAAAACGTTTTCTGTTACGTGCCCTAATATAAATCGAGCTCGGAGAGTCACACACTGCAGTATCATGTATTAGCCTATTAATTCAGTGTCATGGTAATTTCTCCCTGCATGTGGGATCTAAATGCCTAAATTGGAATGTCATAAACACAAATAAGAATTCATATGGCATGTGTCTCTGTTAATCTATCTTTAATAAATCAACTTTTCAAAATGGGTGCCACAATCACTGACCTCAACTTTTTTGCTATTTCTTTTTAATGTAATCTAAATGCAAGGTTCCCAGGCAGTTTTAGAAGGCGCTTAAAGGTCAAATTGGAATTTTAAATGGAACAGTATTCAGACCCAGAGACACTTAGGAATTTTTGGAGGTAGTCGAGAGACCTTGAAGGTGCCAGAAAGAGCACTGTTCAGAATACTGAGTGAGATATTGGAAGAACGGTTAAGTCCCTGAGAGAAAATGTACCCTTCTGTCCTTATTTGAACATCAAAGAAAAAAAATGTATAGTTCAAAGTCTGCTCTGTAAAATAATTATTTGGGTTGACATTTATATCAGTAGTTGTAGTAGTATCAATCAATCAAATGTATTTATAAAGCCCTTCTTACATCAGCTGATGTCACAAAGTGCTGTACAGAAACCCAGCCTAAAACCCCAAACAGCATGCAATCCAGGTGTAGAAGCACAGTGGCTAGGAAAAACTCCCTTGAAAGGCCAAAACCTAGGAAGAAACCTAGAGAGGAACCAGGCTATGAGGGGTGGCCAGTCCTCTTCTGGCTGTGCCGGGTGGAGATTATAACAGAACATGGCCAACATGTTCAAATTTTCAGAGATGACCAGCAGGGTCAAATAATAATAATCACAGTGGTTGTCGAGGGTGCAACAGGTCAGCATCTCAGGAGTAAATGTCAGTTGGCTTTTCATAGCAGATCATTTGGAGTATCTCTACCTCTCCTGCGGTCTCTAGAGAGTTGAAAACAGCAGGTCTGGGACAGGTAGTAGTAGTAGTAGGTTTCATTGGTTTCTCGGTCATAGACTGAATGGTAAACCGATTTACAATCGTACAATTATCAAATAGTAAAATCCTAAACTATCAAAACGCTTAATGTAATACAACATTAAATATGCAATATACTGTACGCAAAAAACAACAGTACTACAACAACAAGGTTTGGGGTGGAATTTTAGAAAATACATATTTAAAGTTCTTAGGGAGGCATTTCTAAGGCCCCTGGGCTATATGGTGTGCATTGATCAGTTTAGTAAAGTATGGAATGGAATTTACAATCTGTTACGGATTAATCTGTATTAATGTAAAGATTTATATAAAACAAAACGTATATCTAATTTTTTTTTTTTTTTAAACAGGTTTGAGGAAAGTTTAAAATATATCCTCTGCAAAAAAAACGATATACTGTATTGTTGTTAAACAGATACCTGGAGGTATCCATTCCTTTTCTCTACTCTCTGACGAGGTTTTCAATACACTACCAGTCAAAAGCTTTAGAATACATACTCATTCAAGGGTTTTTATTTATTTAGACTATTTATTCATTTAAATATTTATTAATTAAGTATATTTAACATTTTGGTGTACTGCCCCTGTAGATGGCTAGGGTCGTTTTTCGACATAGTACCAGTCAAAAAGTTTGGACACACCTACTCATTTCAGTATTTTTCTTTATTTTTACTATTTTCTACATTGTAAAATAATAGTGAAGACATCAAAACTATGAAATAACACATATCGAATCACGTAGTAACCAAAAAGTGTTAAACAAATCAAAATATATTTTATATTTGAGATTCTTCAAAGTAGCCACCCTCTGTCTTGATGACAGCTTTGCACATTGTTGGCATTCTCTCAACCAGCTTCAGGTGCCTTGTTAAAAGTTAATTTGTGGAATTTCTTTCCTCCTTAATGCATTTGAGCCAACCAGTTGTGTTGTGACAAGGTAGGGGTGGTATACAGAAGATAGCCCTATTTTGTAAAAGACCAAGTCCATATTATGCCAAGGACAGCTCAAATAAGCAAAGAGAAATGAGAGTCCATCATTACTTTAAGACATGAAGGTCAATCAATATGGAACATTTCAAGAACTTTGAAAGTTGCTTCAAGTGCAGTCGCAAAAATCATCAAAGGCTATTATGAAACAGGCTCTCATTAGGACCGCCACAGGAATGGAAGAGATCAAATCAAATCAAATCAAATCAAATCAAATTTTATTTGTCACATACACATGGTTAGCAGATGTTAATGCGAGTGTAGCGAAATGCTTGTGCTTCTAGTTCCGACAATGCAGTAATAACGAGCAAGTAATCTAACTAACAATTCCAAAAAAAACTACTGTCATACACAGTGTAAGGGGATAAAGAATATGTACATAAGGATATATGAATGAGTGATGGTACAGAGCAGCATAGGCAAGATACAGTAGATGATATCGAGTACAGTATGTACATATGAGATAAGTATGTAAACCAAGTGGCATAGTTAAAGTGGCAAGTGATACATGTATTACATAAGGATGCAGTCGATGATATAGAGTACAGTATCAACGTATGCATATGAGATGAACAATGTAGGGTAAGTAACATTATATAAGGTAGCATTGTTTAAAGTGGCTAGTGATATATTTACATCATTTCCCATCAATTCCCATGATTAAAGTGGCTGGAGTAGAGTCAGTGTCATTGACAGTGTGTTGGCAGTAGCCACTCAATGTTAGTGGTGGCTGTTTAACAGTCTGATGGCCTTGAGATAGAAGCTGTTTTTCAGTCTCTCGGTCCCAGCTTTGATGCACCTGTACTGACCTCGCCTTCTGGATGGCAGCGGGGTGAACAGGCAGTGGCTCGGGTGGTTGATGTCCTTGATGATCTTTATGGCCTTCCTGTAGCATCGGGTGGTGTAGGTGTCCTGGAGGGCAGGTAGTTTGCCCCCGGTGATGCGTTGTGCAGACCTCACTACCCTCTGGAGAGCCTTACGGTTGAGGGCGGTGCAGTTGCCATACCAGGCGGTGATACAGCCCGCCAGGATGCTCTCGATTGTGCATCTGTAGAAGTTTGTGAGTGCTTTTGGTGACAAGCCGAATTTCTTCAGCCTCCTGAGGTTGAAGAGGCGCTGCTAAAGCCTTCCTCACGATGCTGTCTGTGTGAGTGGACCAATTCAGTTTGTCTGTGATGTGTATGCCGAGGAACTTAAAACTTGCTACCCTCTCCACTACTGTTCCATCGATGTGGATGGGGGTGTTCCCTCTGCTGTTTCCTGAAGTCCACAATCATCTCCTTAGTTTTGTTGACGTTGAGTGTGAGGTTATTTTCCTGACACCACACTCCGGGAGGCCCTCACCTCCTCCCTGTAGGCCGTCTCTCGTCGTTGTTGGTGATCAAGCCTACCACTGTTGTGTCGTCCGCAAACTTGATGATTGAGTTGGAGGCGTGCATGGCCACGCAGTCGTGGGTGAACAGGGAGTACAGGAGAGGGCTCAGAACGCACCCTTGTGGGGCCCCAGTGTTGAGGATCAGCGGGGAGGAGATGTTGTTGCCCTACCCTCACCACCTGGGGCGGCCCGTCAGGAAGTCAGTACCCAGTTGCACAGGGCGGGGTGAGACCCAGGGTCTCGAGCTTGATGACGAGCTTGGAGGGTACTATGGTGTTGAATGCCGAGCTGTAGTCGATGAACAGCATTCTCACATAGGTATTCCTCTTGTCCAGATGGGTTAGGGCAGTGTGCAGTGTGGTTGAGATTGCATCGTCTGTGGACCTATTTGGGCGGTAAGCAAATTGGAGTGGGTCAAGGGTGTCAGGTAGGGTGGAGGTGATATGGTCCTTGACTAGTCTCTCAAAGCACTTCATGATGACGGATGTGAGTGCTACGGGGCGGTAGTCGTTTAGCTCAGTTACCTTAGCTTTCTTGGGAACAGGAACAATGGTGGCCCTCTTGAAGCATGTGGGAACAGCAGACTGGTATAGGGATTGATTGAATATGTCCGTAAACACACCGGCCAGCTGGTCTGCGCATGCTCTGAGGGCGCGGCTGGGGATGCCGTCTGGGCCTGCAGCCTTGCGAGGTTAACACGTTTAAATGTCTTACTCACTTCGGCTGCAGTGAAGGAGAGACCGCATGTTTCCGTTGCAGGCCGTGTCAGTGGCACTGTATTGTCCTCAAAGCGGGCAAAAAGTTATTTAGTCTGCCTGGGAGCAAGACATCCTGGTCCGTGACTGGGCTGGGTTTCTTCCTGTAGTCCGTGATTGACTGTAGACCCTGCCACATACCTCTTGTGTCTGAGCCGTTGAATTGAGATTCTACTTTGTCTCTGTACTGGCGCTTAGCTTGTTTGATAGCCTTGCGGAGAATAGCTGCACTGTTTGTATTCAGTCATGTTACCAGACACCTTGCCCTGATTAAAAGCAGTGGTTCGTGCCTCTGTTGCAGA
>NW_024605886.1:0-5897 GCF_018296145.1 Oncorhynchus tshawytscha | reverse complement strand
TGTAGACAGAATGGTGAAACTATTTGCAGTATAATTACATGCAAATGCGTACACACACAAACCTACTCACAGGAAAATGTATATAAATCTTTAAACCTAATGCACATTGTCACATTATATTACATCCTCTGTTAAGAGATGTAATCATATAATCCTCTTATTTCGTCTATATACAAATCAAATTGTTTTTGTCTCAATACAATAGGTTAAGTAAGACCTTACCGTGGAATGGTGATTTTACAAGCCCTTAACCAACAATGCAGTTCAAGAAATAGAGTTAAGAAAATATTTACTAAATAAGCTAAAGTCAAAATAAAATAAAAAGTAACACAATAAAAACACAATAATGAGGCTACATACAAGGTGTACGTGGTTGCAAAGGGCATCGGTGTCTTATTAACAGCGCGATTTACCAAGGCAGGATACTCTGAGCGCAGCCCAATCCAGAAATCTGGCAGTGGCTTCTGATTAAATTCAATTTTCACAGAACCGCTTGTTGCAATTTCGATGAGGCTCTCTTGTTCAGATATCAGTAAGTGGCAGGGCATGAAAGGGATAACAATCCAGTTGTTTGTGTCATCCGTTTTGGGAAAGTTGTGCACCCAACTCACTCAGGTGCTTACTTGATATCACATTTGACATTGTCTGTAAGCTTGAGTTCATTTTTACACACAAAATCATACAATGAAGGAAAGACCTGTGTGTTGTCCTTGTTAATGCAGAAAGAGAAGAGCTACAACTTCTAAATCATAGCCCCAATTTTGTCCCGCACATTGAATATAGTTGAGGTGAGTCCCTGTAACCCGAGATTCAGATCATTCAGGTGTGAAAAAACATCACCCAGATAGGCCAGTCGTGTGAGAAACTTGCCATCATGCAAGCGGTCAGACAAGTGAAGATTTGGTCAGTAAAGAAAACTTTAAGCTCATCTCTCAATTAAAAAAAAGTGTCAATACTTTGCCCCTTGATAACCAGCGTACTTCTGTATGTTGTAAAATCGTTACATGGTCGCTGCCCATATCACTGCATAGTGCAGAAAATACGAGAGTTCAGGGGCCTTACTTTAACCTATTAGGGGCTAGGGGCAGTGTTAGTAAGTTTGGATAAATAGCGTGCCCAAAGTAAACTGCCTGTTACTCAGACCGAGAAGCTAGGATATGCATATAATTGGATAGAAAACAATCTGACATTTCTAAAACTGTTAAAATAATGTCTGTGAGTATAACAGAACTGATATTGCAGGCGAAAACCCAAGGAAAATCCATCCCAAATGTTTTATTTGAGGTCACTGTCAATCTCAACGCTTGTCTATGGGATATACACATAAATAGCTCCCATATTTCAATTCCTATGGCTTCCACTAGATGTCAACAGTCTTTAGAAAGGGTTTCAGGCTTCTTTTTTTTTTAAATTAGCTAGAATTTGTAGTTTTTCACGGTGGATGTCATTTGGACTGTAGTTTTGTGGCGCGAGTGGATGAGGGCGCGCACTTCGTTATTTTTCTCCGGTATTGAACACACTATTCTCCGTCTTAAATTGTATCATTTATTTACATATTAGGGTACCTGAGGATTGATTAGAAAAGTTGTTTGACTTGTTTGGACAAAGTTTATTGGTAACTTTTGGGATTCCTTTGTATGCATGTTGAACTAGTGGAATGGGTGGATTACTGAATCAAACACGCCAACTAAACATACTTTTTGGGGATATAAAGAAGGACTTTATCGAACAAAACTACCATTTGTTGTGAACCTTTGGGATTGAAAACAGAGGAAGATCTTCAAAGGTAAGTGATATATTTTTAGCGCTATTTTTGAGTTTGGGGAAGCCTCTGCTGGTTTGGATTCTTTTTAAATGCTTTTGTGTGTGGGGCGCTGTCCTCAGATACTTGCATAGTTTGCTTTCGAGTAAAGACTTTTTGAAATCTGACAAAGCGGCTGGATGAACAAGAAGTTAAGCTTTTAAATGATGTAGGACACTTGTATGTTCATGAATGTTTAGTATTACGATTTTGTCATTTGAATTTGGCGCACTCCAGCTTCACCGGATGTTGTCGATTTTGATCCCGTTAACGGGATCCGTGCGCTAAGATGAACAAAGTTAACCATTTAACTGTAGTGTCCAAAATGTCTTTCAAGTAGACAGGCATTCCCTTGGCAGCAAGAGCCTCTCGGTGGACGATGCAGTGTACCCAAGTGGCGTCGGGAGCAACTGCTTGCACGCGCGTTACCCCTCCACTATATCTCCCTGTCATGGCTTTTGCGTCATCAGTACAGATACCAACATGAGCAGCAGCTACGTTTCGCTACATACGGACCATTCGTGAAATTCCTGTGAGAGAGTAATGGTTAATGTGATTGGATCTTAATTTTTTGACTAGGCTACCAGTATTTTACATTGTGTTGTTACTTTGCTGAACACTATATGGTTTCATTTTATTTTTGGCAGTGAAACGAGGCTACTCAGGCAAGAAAAAAACCTAAATAGACTATTTGAAAATGTGAAGATTTAAACCATTTAAAGAAATAATAATCTGAATCAAATTTTTATTTGGCGTACCCCCGACCCCAGTTTGGGAATACCTGCTCTACAGGATTGGTGTCCCCCTACGTGGGAAGGTAGAGTTAATGTAGACTAATGTGATTAGCATGAGGTTGTAAGAAACAAGATCATTTCCCAGGACATTTCCCAGACATCAAATTCGACAACATCTGGTGAAGTTGGAGAGTGCTAAATTAAAATTATAAAATCGTAATATTAAACATTCATGAACATACAAGTGTCTTACATCATTTAAAAGCTTAACTTCTTGTTAATCCAACCGCATTGTCAGATTTCAAAAAGGCTTTATGGCGAAAGCATACCATGCGATTATCTAAGGACAGCGCCCAACATAAAAAAACTTTTTCAAACCAGCACAGGCGTCAAAGAATCACAAATAGCGATGAAATACATCACTTACTTTGAAGATCTTCCTCTGTTTGCAATCCCAAGGGTCCCAACTACACAATGAATGGTCGTTTTGTTCGATAAACTCCTTCTTTATATCCAAAAATGTCAGTTTAGTTGGCGCCATTGATTTCAGTAATCCACTCTTTCAACATGCATACAAACGATTCCAAAAGTTACCGGTAAAGTTCGTCCAAACAAGTCAAACGATGTTTCTAATTAATCCTCAGGTACTCTAATATCTAAACAAACGATAATATTTAAGACGGAGAATAGTATGGTCAAATGGGAAGATAAATAACAAAGAGCATGCGCCTCATTCACACGCGCAACAAGACTCATTTTCTAATGACGGACACCTTGGATAAACTACAACTACTTGTTCCTTTTTCAAGAAACAAGCCTGAAACCCTGTCTAAAGACTGGTGACATCTAGTGAAAGCTATAGGAACCGCAATCTAGGTCCTATTTATTTGTATATCCCATAGCTAGCATTGAAATTTCCGGATGGATTTTCCTTGGGTATTCGCCTGCCATACAGTTCTGTTATACTCACAGACATTATTTTAACAGTTTTAGAAACTTTAGTGTTTTCAATCCAATGCTACCAATTGTATGCATATCCTAGCTTCTGGGCCTGAGTAACAGGCAGTTTACTTTGGGCACGTCAGTCATCCGAACTTCCGAACACTGCCCACTGCCCAATCAGTTGTGTTGTGACAAGGTAGATCGCGGTTCCTATACAGACGACAGCCCTATTTGGTAATATTTGGTCTATTTGGTAATAGACCGAGTCCATATTATGGCTACAGCTCAAATAAGCAAAGATAAATGATAGTCCAGACATGAAGACATGAAGGTCAGTCAACATGGAACATTTTAAGAACTTTAAAAACCATCAAGCGCTATGATGAAACTGGCTGTCATGAGGAAACCCCACAGGAAAGGAATATCCAGATTTACCTCTGCTGCAGAGGATAAGTTAAATAGAGTTACCGGCCTCAGAAATTGCAGCCCAAATAAATGTTTCACAGAGTTCAAGATACAGACACATCTCAACATCAACTGTTCAGAGGAGACTGCCTGAATTAGTTCTTCATGGTCAAATTTCTGCAAGGAAACCACTACTAAAGGACACCAATAAGATGAAGAAACATGAGAAATGGACATTAGACTGGTAGAAATCTGTCCTTTGGTCTGATGAGTCCAAATTTGAGATTTTTGGTTCCAACCGCCGTGTCTTTGTGAGTAGGTGAACGAATAATCTTTGCATGTGTGGTTATGGAGGAGGAGGAGGTGTGATGGTGTGGGGGTACCTTGCTGGTGACACTGTCTGTGATTTATTTAGAATTCAAGGCACACTTAATCAGCATGGCTACCACACCATTCTGCAGCGATATGTCATCCCATCTGCTTTGCACTTAGTGGGACATTGACAGGACAATGACCCAACACACCTCCAGACTGTGTAAAGCGTATTTGAAGGAGAGTGGTGGAGTGCTGCATCAGATGACTTGGCCTCCACAATCACCCAACCTCAACCCAATTGAGATGGTTTGGGATGAGTTGGACCGCAGAGTGAAGGAAAAGCTGTCAACAAGTGCTTAGCATATGTGGGAACTCCTTCAATACTGTTGGAAAAGCATTCCAGGTGAAGCTGGTTGAGAAAATGCCAAGAGTGTGCAAAGCTGTCATCAAGGCAAAGGGTGGCTAATATATTAAATATATTTTGATTTGTTTAACACCTCTTTGTTTACTACATGATTGCATATGTATTATTTCATAGTTTTGATGTCCTCACTATTATTCTACAATGTAGAAATAGTCCAAATTAAGAAAAACCCTTGAATTAGTAGGTGTGTCCAAATTTTTGACTGGTACTGTATGTTTGCCAATGTGTTGTAATCACACACACACCCAAGGGTCGATACGTAGACTACTTACTGAATCGCAGATAAGGTTGTTATTTCATAGCACTCTGGCTCCATAGTGGCAGAGATGCAATCTCCGGAGGAGTGATAACCTACCAACTGAACTGCACCACAACAAAATGTATCAGATTAGTCAGATTATATCACGTCCTTGACCAGAACCAGAGTACAGCATCATCCTACCACCCCTATCTTGTCGTTATTTCAAGGTCTTTGGTACACTATTAGAAAGAAAAGTGCTATCTAGAACCTAAAAGGGTTATTTGGCTGTCCCCATAGGAGAACCCTTTGAAGAACCCCTTTATTTTCCAATTAGAACCCTTTCCACAGAAGGTTATACATACAACCCAAAATGGTTCTTCCTTGGAACAAAAAAGGACTCTCCAATGGGGACAGCTGAAGAACCCTTTTTTAAACTTTTTTTCTAAGAGTGTATAATGAACATTTCGACTTGTAGGCCTATTTTAGTCACAACCAGTCAGTTGTTGGCAAAATAAAGGCTTTTTGTCTGGCCAGGGAATTTTTTTAACCTTTATTTAACCAGGCAAGTCAGTTAAGAACAAATTCTTATTTTCAATGACAGCCTAGGAACAGTGGGTTAACTGCCTGTTCAGGGGCAGAACAACAGATTTGTACCTTGTCAGCTCGGGGGTTTGAACTTGCAACCTTTCGGTTACTAGTCCAACTAGTAACCGAAACTGCTTACTTACTGCTCTAACCACTAGGCTACCCTGCCGCCCCATTTATGTTTCACTTTTGCCTCTCTGTTCCATTTGCATTAATCTGTGTGTTCATTTGACAGTGTCTCATTAGCAGAGACTGTAGAGAAAGCGAAACATCTCACAGGCATTTTCTTTTCTGATTGGGCAGGGTGGGCTAAGCGGGGGTGCATTCTCTTCTTTGAGAATGCACGGTGGAAATGCCCACTTACACAGACAGGAACCTTGACCTTTTTGTTTTTATGGTCAACAGCCTTTATGTAGCATCTTCATTATCCACCATCTTTGCTATCTGTAT
>NW_024605885.1:0-5882 GCF_018296145.1 Oncorhynchus tshawytscha | reverse complement strand
TCTAAAGGTACAGTAAGGGTGTGTGTAGTGTACAACAGAACACTTACTGTTTCTAAATGTCTGCGAGTAACAGAAAATACAAAAATAAAGTTAGAAGCAAAATATGAGTAAGATGTCTGGTTAGGATTGTAAAAATGTCAAAGTGTTCTTTAAGAAAGCATGAAGAGATATGTTAGGTTCTGGCCCATACCCTATATGGTAGATGTAGAAAAACCAAAAGGCCAGTATGATTGGCACACAAACAGGTTTTCGTCTCTGTCATTCGTAACAAAAATATTATATTTTTACAATATAGGATGGACAACTGCATATTGGCAACGGCTTAAAAACATCCCGTGGAATATATAACGCTTCATAAATAAATAGGTTCCATCGATCCACATAAACCCACATCTGAATTGGATCTGTTTAAAAGACAGCTTCCTAGCATCTCGTCCCACTTGTTTCCTGATGCCAGAGACTGACCCTGTGTGTTAGCGGTAGCATCTAGTCCCACTTGTTTCCTGATGCCAGAGACTGACCCTGTGTGTTAGCGGTAGCATCTAGTCCCACTTGTTTCCTGATGCCAGAGACTGACCCTGTGTGTTAGCGGTAGCATCTAGTCCCACTTGTTTCCTGATGCCAGAGACTGACCCTGTGTGTTAGCGGTAGCATCTCGTCCCACTTGTTTCCTGATGCCAGAGACTGACCCTGTGTGTTAGCGGTAGCATCTAGTCCCACTTGTTTCCTGATGCCAGAGACTGACCCTGTGTGTTAGCGGTATCATCTAGTCCCACTTGTTTCCTGATGCCAGAGACTGACCCTGTGTGTTAGTGGTATCATCTAGTCCCACTTGTTTCCTGATGCCAGAGACTGACCCTGTGTGTTAGCGGTATCATCTAGTCCCACTTGTTTCTTGATGCCAGAGACTGACCCAGTGTGTTAGCGGTATCATCTAGTCCCACTTGTTTCCTGATGCCAGAGACTGACCCTGTGTGTTAGCGGTATCATCTAGTCCCACTTGTTTCCTGATGCCAGAGACTGACCCTGTGTGTTAGCGGTAGCATCTAGTCCCACTTGTTTCCTGATGCCAGAGACTGACCCTGTGTTAGCGGTAGCATCTCGTCCCACTTGTTTCCTGATGCCAGAGACTGACCCTGTGTGTTAGCGGTAGCATCTCGTCCCACTTGTTTCCTGATGCCAGAGACTGACCCTGTGTGTTAGCGGTATCATCTAGTAACACTTGTTTCCTGATGCCAGAGACTGACCCTGTGTGTTAGCGGTATCATCTAGTCCCACTTGTTTCCTGATGCCAGAGACTGACCCTGTGTGTTAGGGGTATCATCTCGTCCCACTTGTTTCCTGATGCCAGAGACTGACCCTGTGTGTTAGCGGTAGCATCTAGTAACACTTGTTTCCTGATGCCAGAGACTGACCCTGTGTGTTAGCGGTATCATCTAGTAACACTTGTTTCCTGATGCCAGAGACTGACCCTGTGTGTTAGCGGTATCATCTAGTCCCACTTGTTTCCTGATGCCAGAGACTGACCCTGTGTGTTAGCGGTAGCATCTAGTCCCACTTGTTTCCTGATGCCAGAGACTGACCCTGTGTGTTAGCGGTATCATCTAGTCACACTTGTTTCCTGATGCCAGAGACTGACCCTGTGTGTTAGCGGTATCATCTAGTCCCACTTGTTTCTTGATGCCAGAGACTGACCCAGTGTGTTAGCGGTATCATCTAGTCCCACTTGTTTCCTGATGCCAGAGACTGACCCTGTGTGTTAGTGGTATCATCTAGTCCCACTTGTTTCCTGATGCCAGAGACTGACCCTGTGTGTTAGCGGTATCATTTATTAAACAGCGGCTGACATTGTAGCTGTTCAGTTCTAATAACACCACCACTGGGCCTCTCCTCTCATGGCAGGCTATGCAGCACACCCTGTGTTCTGTAGAACAAGAAGTACTCTTGTCTTGACTTCTGTGCAGACTTAAGTGCTCTGTAGTCTCCTTTGCACGCGCGTGTCTGTGTGTAAGAAGAGACTAAGTGTTCTGACTCTGAAGAGTTTGATTCTCTCCCTGCACACAGCAGCACTAGAACAATGGTTCTGATTCACAGCAACATCCTGTAACATTACCAGTCAGGTCATACTGTAACATTACCAGTCAGGTCATACTGTAACATTACCAGTCAGGTCATACTGTAACATTACCTGTCAGGTCATGCTGTAACATTACCTGTCAGGTCATACTGTAACATTACCAGTCAGGTCATACTGTAACATTACCAGTCAGGTCATACTGTAACATTACCAGTCAGGTCATACTGTAACATTACCTGTCAGGTCATACTGTAACATTACCTGTCAGGTCATACTGTAACATTAACAGTCAGGTCATACTGTAACATTACCTGTCAGGTCATACTGTAACATTACCAGTCAGGTCATACTGTAACATTACCAGTCAGGTCATACTGTAACATTACCAGTCAGGTCATACTGTAACATTACCAGTCAGGTCATGCTGTAACATTACCTGTCAACCCATACTGTAACATTACCAGTCAAGTCATACTGTAACATTACCTGTCAGGTCATACTGTAACATTACCAGTCAGGTCATACTGTAACATTACCAGTCAGGTCATACTGTAACATTACCAGTCAGGTCATACTGCTACATTACCAGTCAGGCCATACTGACTGGTACAGTAGCATCTCTCTAGAGTCATTAGCAGGCTATCCTTTCTCTACGGTCAGTAGCAGGTTAGCCTCTCCCTAGGGTCATTAGCAGGCTAGCATCTCTCTACGGTCATTAGCAGGCTAGCCTCTCTCTACGGTCATTAGCAGGCTAGCCTCTCCCTGGGGTCATTAGCAGGCTAGCCTCTCTCTACGGTCATTAGCAGGCTAGCCTCTCTCTACGGTCAGTAGCAGGCTAGCATCTCTCTACGGTCATTAGCAGGCTAGCCTCTCTCTAGGGTCATTAGCAGGCTAGCCTCTCTCTAGGGTCATTAGCAGGCTAGCCTCTCTCTAGGGTCATTAGCAGGCTAGCCTCTCTCTACGGTCATTAGCAGGCTAGCCTCTCCCTGGGGTCATTAGCAGGCTAGCCTCTCTCAACGGTCATTAGCAGGCTAGCCTCTCTCTACGGTCATTAGCAGGCTAGCCTCTCTCTACGGTCATTAGCAGGCTAGCCTCTCTCTAGGGTCATTAGCAGGCTAGCCTCTCTCTAGGGTCATTAGCAGGCTAGCCTCTCTCTACGGTCATTAGCAGGCTATCCTCTCTCTACGGTCATTAGCAGGCTAGCATCTCTCTACGGTCATTAACAGGCTAGCCTCTCTCTACGGTCATTAGCAGGCTAGCCTCTCTCTAGGGTCATTAGCAGGCTAGCCTCTCTCTAGGGTCATTAGCAGGCTAGCCTCTCTCTACGGTCATTAGCAGGCTAGCCTCTCTCTACGGTCATTAGCAGGCTAGCCTCTCTCTAGGGTCATTAGCAGGCTAGCCTCTCTCTAGGGTCATTAGCAGGCTAGCATCTCTCTAGGGTCATTAGCAGGCTAGCCTCTCTCTAGGGTCATTCGCAGGCTATCCTCTCTCTACGCTCATTAGCAGGCTATCCTCTCTCTACGGTCATTAGCAGGCTAGCCTCTCTCTAGGGTCATTAGCAGGCTATCCTTTCTCTATGCTCATTAACAGACTAGCCTCTCTCTAAGGTCATTAGCAGGCTAGCCTCTCTCTAGGGTCATTAGTACAGAGACAAAGTAGTACAGAGACATTAGTACAGAGACGCCAGTACAGAGACAAAGTAGAATCTCAATTCAACGGCTCAGACACAAGAGGTATGTGGCAGGGTCTACAGTCAATCACGGACTACAGGAAGAAACCCAGCTCAGTCACGGACCAGGATGTCTTGCTCCCAGGCAGACTAAATAACTTTTTTGCCCGCTTTGAGGACAATACAGTGCCACTGACACGGCCTGCAACGAAAACATGCGGTCTCTCCTTCACTGCAGCCGAAGTGAGTAAGACATTTAAACGTGTTAACCCTCGCACGGCTGCAGGTCCAGACGGCATCCCCAGCCGCGCCCTCAGAGCATGCGCAGACCAGCTGGCCGGTGTGTTTACGGACATATTCAATCAATCCCTATACCAGTCTGCTGTTCCCACATGCTTCAAGAGGGCCACCATTGTTCCTGTTCCCAAGAAAGCTAAGGTAACTGAGCTAAACGACTACCGCCCCGTAGCACTCATCATGAAGTGCTTTGAGAGACTAGTCAAGGACCATATCACCTCCACCCTACCTGACACCCTTGACCCACTCCAATTTGCTTACCGCCCAAATAGGTCCACAGACGATGCAATCTCAACCACACTGCACACTGCCCTAACCCATCTGGACAAGAGGAATACCTATGTGAGAATGCTGCTCATCGACTACAGCTCGGCATTCAACACCATAGTACCCTCAAGCTCGTCATCAAGCTCGAGACCCTGGGTCTCGACCCCGCCCTGTGCAACTGGGTACTGGACTTCCTGACGGGCCGCCCCCAGGTGGTGAGGGTAGGCAACAACATCTCCTCCCCGCTGATCCTCAACACTGGGGCCCCACAAGGGTGCGTTCTGAGCCCTCTCCTGTACTCCCTGTTCACCCACGACTGCGTGGCCATGCACGCCTCCAACTCAATCATCAAGTTTGCGGACGACACAACAGTGGTAGGCTTGATTACCAACAACGACGAGACGGCCTACAGGGAGGAGGTGAGGGCCCTCGGAGTGTGGTGTCAGGAAAATAACCTCACACTCAACGTCAACAAAACTAAGGAGATGATTGTGGACTTCAGGAAACAGCAGAGGGAACACCCCCCATCCACATCGATGGAACAGTAGTGGAGAGGGTAGCAAGTTTTAAGTTCCTCGGCATACACATCACAGACAAACTGAATTGGTCCACTCACACAGACAGCATCGTGAGGAAGGCGCAGCAGCGCCTCTTCAACCTCAGGAGGCTGAAGAAATTCGGCTTGTCACCAAAAGCACTCACAAACTTCTACAGATGCACAATCGAGCATCCTGGCGGGCTGTATCACCGCCTGGTATGGCAACTGCACCGCCCTCAACCGTAAGGCTCTCCAGAGGGTAGTGAGGTCTGCACAACGCATCACCGGGGGCAAACTACCTGCCCTCCAGGACACCTACACCACCCGATGCTACAGGAAGGCCATAAAGATCATCAAGGACATCAACCACCCGAGCCACTGCCTGTTCACCCCGCTGCCATCCAGAAGGCGAGGTCAGTACAGGTGCATCAAAGCTGGGACCGAGAGACTGAAAAACAGCTTCTATCTCAAGGCCATCAGACTGTTAAACAGCCACCACTAACATTGAGTGGCTACTGCCAACACACTGTCAATGACACTGACTCTACTCCAGCCACTTTAACCATGGGAATTGATGGGAAATTATGTAAATGTATCGCTAGCCACTTTAAACAATGCTACCTTATATAATGTTACTTACCCTACATTGTTCATCTCATATGCATACGTTGATACTGTACTCTATATCATCGACTGCATCCTTATGTAATACATGTATCACTAGCCACTTTAACTATGCCACTTGGTTTACATACTTATCTCATATGTATATACTGTACTCGATATCATCTACTGTATCTTGCCTATGCTGCTCTGTACCATCACTCATTCATATATCCTTATGTACATATTCTTTATCCCCTTACACTGTGTATGACAGTAGTTTTTTTTGGAATTGTTAGTTAGATTACTTGCTCGTTATTACTGCATTGTCGGAACTAGAAGCACAAGCATTTCGATACACTCGCATTAACATCTGCTAACCATGTGTATGTGACAAATAAAATTTGATTTGATTTGATTTAGCAGGCTAG
>NW_024605884.1:0-5870 GCF_018296145.1 Oncorhynchus tshawytscha | reverse complement strand
AGGCAGTCTATTAAAACAGCAGTAAAGCCATAGAGATACACAGTCTATTAAAACAGCAGTACAGCCATAGAGATACAGGCAGTCTATTAAAACAGCAGTACAGCCATAGAGATACAGGCAGTCTATTAAAACAGCAGTACAGCCATAGAGATACAGACAGTCTATTAAAACAGCAGTACAGCCATAGAGATACAGACAGTCTATTAAAACAGCAGTACAGCCATAGAGATACAGGCAGTCTATTAAAACAGCAGTACAGCCATAGAGATACAGGCAGTCTATTAAAACAGCAGTACAGCCATAGAGATACAGGCAGTCTATTAAAACAGCAGTACAGCCATAGATATACAGACAGTCTATTAAAACAGCAGTACAGCCATAGAGATACAGGCAGTCTATTAAAACAGCAGTACAGCCATAGAGATACAGGCAGTCTATTAAAACAGCAGTACAGCCATAGAGATACAGGCAGTCTATTAAAACAGCAGTACAGCCATAGATATACAGACAGTCTATTAAAACAGCAGTACAGCCATAGAGATACAGACAGTCTATTAAAACAGCAGTACAGCCATAGAGATACAGACAGTCTATTAAAACAGCAGTACAGCCATAGAGATACAGACAGTCTATTAAAACAGCAGTACAGCCATAGAGATACAGACAGTCTATTAAACAGCAGTACAGCCATAGAGATAGACAGTCTATTAAAACAGCAGTACAGCCATAGAGATACAGACAGTCTATTAAAACAGCAGTACAGCCATAGAGATACAGACAGTCTATTAAAACAGCAGTACAGCCATAGAGATACAGACAGTCTATTAAACAGCAGTAGAGCCATAGAGATACAGACAATCTATTAAAACAGCAGTACAGCCATAGAGATACAGACAGTCTATTAAAACAGCAGTACAGCCATAGAGATACAGACAGTCTATTAAACAGCAGTACAGCCATGGAGATAGACAGTCTATTAAAACAGCAGTACAGCCATAGAGATACAGACAGTCTATTAAAACAGCAGTACAGCCATAGAGATACAGACAGTCTATTAAAACAGCAGTACAGCCATAGAGATACAGACAGTCTATTAAACAGCAGTACAGCCATAGAGATAGACAGTCTATTAAAACAGCAGTACAGCCATAGAGATACAGACAGTCTATTAAAACAGCAGTACAGCCATAGAGATACAGACAGTCTATTAAAACAGCAGTACAGCCATAGAGATACAGACAGTCTATTAAACAGCAGTACAGCCATAGAGATACAGACAATCTATTAAAACAGCAGTACAGCCATAGAGATACAGACAGTCTATTAAAACAGCAGTACAGCCATAGAGATACAGACAGTCTATTAAACAGCAGTACAGCCATGGAGATAGACAGTCTATTAAAACAGCAGTACAGCCATAGAGATACAGACAGTCTATTAAAACAGCAGTACAGCCATAGAGATACAGACAGTCTATTAAAACAGCAGTACAGCCATAGAGATACAGACAGTCTATTAAACAGCAGTACAGCCATAGAGATACAGACAATCTATTAAAACAGCAGTACAGCCATAGAGATACAGACAGTCTATTAAAACAGCAGTACAGCCATAGAGATACAGACAGTCTATTAAACAGCAGTACAGCCATAGAGATAGACAGTCTATTAAAACAGCAGTACAGCCATAGAGATACAGACAGTCTATTAAAACAGCAGTACAGCCATAGAGATACAGACAGTCTATTAAAACAGCAGTACAGCCATAGAGATACAGACAGTCTATTAAACAGCAGTACAGCCATAGAGATACAGACAATCTATTAAAACAGCAGTACAGCCATAGAGATACAGACAGTCTATTAAAACAGCAGTACAGCCATAGAGATACAGACAGTCTATTAAACAGCAGTACAGCCATGGAGATAGACAGTCTATTAAAACAACAGTACAGCCATAGAGATACAGACAGTCTATTAAAACAGCAGTACAGCCATAGAGATACAGACAGTCTATTAAAACAGCAGTACAGCCATAGAGATACAGACAGTCTATTAAAACAGCAGTACAGCCATAGAGATACAGGCAGTCTATTAAAACAGCAGTACAGCCATAGAGATACAGGCAGTCTATTAAAACAGCAGTACAGCCATAGAGAACTTCCGGCGCCGACAGAGATGGCCGCCTCGCTTCGCGTTCCTAGGAAACTATGCAGTTTTTTGTTTTTTTTACGTGTTATTTCTTACACTAGTACCCCAGGTCATCTTAGGTTTCTTTACATACAGCCGAGAAGAACTACTGAATATAAGATCAGCGTCAACTCACCATCAGTGCGACCAAGAATATGTTTTTCGCGACGCGGATCCTGTGTTCTGCCTTACAACCAGTGTAACCGAGTGGATTACATGCAGCGACCAAAAAAAAAACGACTCAGAAAAAGAGGGAAACGAAGCGGTCTTCTGGTCAGACTCCGGAGACGGGCACATCGTGCACCACTCCCTAGCATTCTTCTTGCCAATGTCCAGTCTCTTGACAACAAGGTTGATGAAATCCGAGCAAGGGTAGCATTCCAGAGGGACATCAGAGACTGTAACGTTCTTTGCTTCACGGAAACATGGCTCACTGGAGAGACGCAATCCGAAGCGGTGCAGCCAGCGGGTTTCTCCGCGCATCGCGCCGACAGAAACAAACATCTTTCTGGTAAGAAGACGGGCGGGGGCGTATGTCTTATGGCCAACGTGACATGGTGTGATGAAAGAAACATACAGGAACTCAAATCCTTCTGTTCACCTGATTTAGAATTCCTCACAATCAAATGTAGAACGCATTATCTACCAAGAGAATTCTCTTCGATTATAATCACAGCCGTATATATCCCCCCCCAAGCAGACACATCGATGGCTCTGAACGAACTTTATTTAACTCTCTGCAAACTGGAAACGATTTATCCGGAGGCTGCATTCATTGTAGCTGGGGATTTTAACAAGGCTAATCTGAAAACAAGACTCCTAAATTTTATCAGCATATCGATTGCGCAACCAGGGGTGGAAAGACCCTGGATCATTGTTACTCTAACTTCCGCGACGCATATAAGGCCCTGCCCCGCCCCCTTTCGGAAAAGCTGACCACGACTCCATTTTGTTGATCCCTGCCTACAGACAGAAACTAAAACAAGAAGCTCCCACGCTGAGGTCTGTCCAACGCTGGTCCGACCAAGCTGACTCCACACTCCAAGACTGCTTCCATCACGTGGACTGGGAGATGTTTCGTATTGCGTCAGACAACAACATTGACGAATACGCTGATACGGTGTGCGAGTTCATTAGAACGTGCGTTGAAGATGTCGTTCCCATAGCAACGATTAAAACATTCCCTAACCAGAAACCGTGGATTGATGGCAGCATTCGTGTGAAACTGAAGGCACGAACCACTGCTTTTAATCAGGGCAAGGTGTCTGGTAACATGACTGAATACAAACAGTGCAGCTATTCCCTCCGCAAGGCTATCAAACAAGCTAAGCGCCAGTACAGAGACAAAGTAGAATCTCAATTCAACGGCTCAGACACAAGAGGTATGTGGCAGGGTCTACAGTCAATCACGGACTACAGGAAGAAACCCAGCCCAGTCACGGACCAGGATGTCTTGCTCCCAGGCAGACTAAATAACTTTTTGCCCGCTTTGAGGACAATACAGTGCCACTGACACGGCCTGCAACGGAAACATGCGGTCTCTCCTTCACTGCAGCCGAAGTGAGTAAGACATTTAAACGTGTTAACCCTCGCAAGGCTGCAGGCCCAGACGGCATCCCCAGCCGCGCCCTCAGAGCATGCGCAGACCAGCTGGCCGGTGTGTTTACGGACATATTCAATCAATCCCTATACCAGTCTGCTGTTCCCACATGCTTCAAGAGGGCCACCATTGTTCCTGTTCCCAAGAAAGCTAAGGTAACTGAGCTAAACGACTACCGCCCCGTAGCACTCACATCCGTCATCATGAAGTGCTTTGAGAGACTAGTCAAGGACCATATCACCTCCACCCTACCTGACACCCTTGACCCACTCCAATTTGCTTACCGCCCAAATAGGTCCACAGACGATGCAATCTCAACCACACTGCACACTGCCCTAACCCATCTGGACAAGAGGAATGCCTATGTGAGAATGCTGTTCATCGACTACAGCTCGGCATTCAACACCATAGTACCCTCCAAGCTCGTCATCAAGCTCGAGACCCTGGGTCTCGACCCCGCCCTGTGCAACTGGGTACTGGACTTCCTGACGGGCCGCCCCCAGGTGGTGAGGGTAGGCAACAACATCTCCTCCCCGCTGATCCTCAACACTGGGGCCCCACAAGGGTGCGTTCTGAGCCCTCTCCTGTACTCCCTGTTCACCCACGACTGCGTGGCCATGCACGCCTCCAACTCAATCATCAAGTTTGCGGACGACACAACAGTGGTAGGCTTGATCACCAACAACGACGAGACGGCCTACAGGGAGGAGGTGGGGCCCTCGGAGTGTGGTGTCAGGAAAATAACCTCACACTCAACGTCAACAAAACTAAGGAGATGATTGTGGACTTCAGGAAACAGCAGAGGGAACACCCCCCCATCCACATCGATGGAACAGTAGTGGAGAGGGTAGCAAGTTTTAAGTTCCTCGACATACACATCACAGACAAACTGAATTGGTCCACTCACACAGACAGCATCGTGAGGAAGGCGCAGCAGCGCCTCTTCAACCTCAGGAGGCTGAAGAAATTCGGCTTGTCACCAAAAGCACTCACAAACTTCTACAGATGCACAATCGAGAGCATTCTGGCGGGCTGTATCACCGCCTGGTATGGCAACTGCACCGCCCTCAACCGTAAGGCTCTCCAGAGGGTAGTGAGGTCTGCACAACGCATCACCGGGGGCAAACTACCTGCCCTCCAGGACACCTACACCACCCGATGCTACAGGAAGGCCATAAAGATCATCAAGGACATCAACCACCCGAGCCACTGCCTGTTCACCCCGCTGCCATCCAGAAGGCGAGGTCAGTACAGGTGCATCAAAGCTGGGACCGAGAGACTGAAAAACAGCTTCTATCTCAAGGCCATCAGACTGTTAAACAGCCACCACTAACATTGAGTGGCTACTGCCAACACACTGTCAATGACACTGACTCTACTCCAGCCACTTTAATCATGGGAATTGATGGGAAATGATGTAAATATATCACTAGCCACTTTAAACAATGCTACCTTATATAATGTTACTTACCCTACATTGTTCATCTCATATGCATACGTTGATACTGTACTCTATATCATCGACTGCATCCTTATGTAATACATGTATCACTAGCCACTTTAACTATGCCACTTGGTTTACATACTTATCTCATATGTATATACTGTACTCGATATCATCTACTGTATCTTGCCTATGCTGCTCTGTACCGTCACTCATTCATATATCCTTATGTACATATTCTTTATCCCCTTACACTGTGTATGACAGTAGTTTTTTTTGGAATTGTTAGTTAGATTACTTGCTCGTTATTACTGCATTGTCGGAACTAGAAGCACAAGCATTTCGCTACACTCGCATTAACATCTGCTAACCATGTGTATGTGACAAATAAAATTTGATTTGATTTGATTTGATTTGATTTGAGAGATACAGACATTCTATTAAAACAGCGGTACAGCCATAGAGATACAGACAGTCTATTAAACAGCAGTACAGCCATGGAGATACAGACAGTCTATTAAAACAGCAGTACAGCCATAGAGATACAGACAGTCTATTAAAACAGCAGTACAGCCATAGAGATACAGACAGTCTATTAAAACAGCAGTACAGCCATAGAGATACAGACAGTCTATTAA
>NW_024605883.1:0-5866 GCF_018296145.1 Oncorhynchus tshawytscha | reverse complement strand
TCCAAGGCTTTTGACTCTGTCAATCACCACATTCTTATCGGCAGACACAACAGCCTTGGTTTCTCAAATGATTGCCTCACCTGGTTCACCAACTACTTCTCTGATAGAGTTCGGTGTGTCAAATCGGAGGCCCTGTTGTCCGTACCTCTGGCAGTCTCTATCGGGGGTGCCACAGGGTTCAATTTTCGGGCCGACACTCTTCTCTGTATACATCAATGATGTCGCTCTTGCTGCTGGTGATTCTCTGATCCACCTCTACACATACAACCCCATTCTGTATATCTCTGGCCCTTCTTTGGACACTGTGTTAACTCACCTCCAGACGAGCTTCAATGCCGTACAACTCTCCTTCCATGTCCTCCAACTGCTCTTAAATGCAAGTAAAACTAAATGCATGCTCTTCAACCGATCGCTGTCCGCACCTGCCCACCCGTCCAGTATCACCACTCTGGACGGTTCTGACTTAGAATATGCGGACAACTACAAATACCTAGGTGTCTGGTTAGACTGTAAACTCTCCTTCCAGACTCACATTAAGCATCTCCAATCCAAAATTAAATCTAGAATCGGCTTCCTATTTCGCAACAAAGCATCCTTCACTCATGCTGCCAAACATACCCTTGTAAAACTGACCATCCTACCGATCCTAGACTTCGGCGACGTCATTTACAAAATAGCCTCCAACACTCTACTCAACAAATTGGATGCAGTCTATCACAGTGCCATCTGTTTTGTCACCAAAGCCCCATATACTACCCACCACTGCTACCTGTATGCTCTCGTTGGCTGGTCCTCGCTTCATACTCGTCGCCAAACCCACTGGCTCCAGGTCATCTACAAGTCTCTGCTAGGTAAAGCCCCGCCTTATCTCAGCTCACTGGTCATCATAGCAGCACCCACCCGTAGCATGCTCCAGCAGGAATAAAACATACTCCCGGCGCCAACAGAGATGGCCGCCTCGCTTCGCGTTCCTAGGAAACTCATAGGAAACGCCTTTTTTTTTAACGTGATATTTCTTACATTGGTACCCCAGGTAATCTTAAGTTTCATTACATACAGTCGGGAAGAACTACTGAATATAAGAGCAACGTCAACTCACCATCAGTACGACCAGAAATATGACTTTCCCGAAGCAGATCCTGTGTTCTGCCTGCCACCCAGGTCAACGGAATGGATCCCAGCCTGCGACCCAAAACAAAGATGTCGTAAAAGAGGGAAACGTAGCGGGCTTCTGGTCAGGCTCCGGAGACGGGCACATCGAGCACCTTCCCTAGCATACTACTCGCCAATGTCCAGTCTCTTGACAACAAGGTTGATGAAATCCGAGCAAGGGTAGCATTCCAGAGGGACATCAGAGACAGTAACGTTCTTTGCTTCACGGAAACATGGCTCACTCGAGAGACGCTAATGGAATCGGTGCAGCCAGCTGGTTTCTTCACACATCGCGCCGACAGAAACAAACATCTTTCTGGTAAGTAGAGTGGCAGGGCCTTATGATTAACGAGACGTGGTGTGACCACAACAACATACAGGAACTCAAGTCCTTCTGTTCACCTGACTTAGAATTCCTCACAATCAAATGTCGTCCGCATCATCTACCAAGGGAATTTTCTTCGATTATAATCACAGCCGTATATATTCCCCCCCAAGCAGACACATCGATGGCCCTGAACAAACTTTATTTGACTGTTGCAAACTGGAAACCACATATCTGGAGGCTGCATTCATTGTAGCTGGGGATTTTAACAAGGCTAATCTGAAAACAAGACTCCCTAAATTGTATCAGCATATCGATTGCGCAACCAGGGCTGGTAAAACCTTGGACCATTGCTATTCTAACTTCCGTGACGCATATAAGGCCCTACCCCGCCCTCCTTTCGGAAAAGCTGACCATGACTACATTTAGTTGCTTCCTGCCTACAGACAGAAACTAAAACAAGAAGCTCCCGCTCTCAGGTCTGTTCAACGCTGGTCCGACCATTCTGATTCCACGCTTCAAGACTGCTTCGATCACGTGGATTGGGATATGTTCCTCATTGCGTCCAACAACAACATTGACGAATACGCTGATTCGGTGAGCGAGTTCATTAGAAAGGGCATTGATGAGGTTGTTCCCATAGCAACGATTAAAACATTCCCAAACCAGAAACCGTGGATTGATAGCAGCATTCGCATGAAACTGAAAGCGCCAACCACTGCTTTTAACCAGGGAAAGGTGATCAGAAACATCACCGAATACAAACAGTGTAGCTATTCCATCCGGAAGGCAATCAAACAAGCTAAGCGTCAGTATAGAGACAAAGTAGAGTCACAATTCAACGGCTCAGACACAAGAGGTATGTGGCAGGGTCTACAGTCAATCACAGATTACAAAAAGAATACCAGTCCCGTCATGGACCAGGATGTCTTGCTCCCAGGCAGACTAAATAACTTTTTGACAATACAGAGCCACTGACATAGGCCCGCTACCATAACCTGCGGACTCTCCCTCACTGCAACCGAAGTGAGGAAAACATTTAAACGTGTTAACCCTCGCAAGGCAGCAGGCCCAGACGGCATCCCCAGCCGCGTCCTCAGAGCATGCGCAGACCAGCTGGCTGGTGTTTTTACAGACATATTCAATCAATCCTTATGTTGCCATTTGGGACTTAACCACAGTCATGTGCTTTGTACAGTTTATTTTATTTTATTTATTTTTTTATAGCTGTGTACAGTTTATTTTTGTACAGTTTATTTTATTTTAATTAATTTTTTTATAGCTGTCTGCTGTTCCCACATGCTTCAAGAGGGCCACCATTGTCCCTGTTCCCAAGAAAGCTAAGGTAACTGAGCTAAACGACTACCGCCCCGTAGCACTCAATTCCATCATCATGAAGTGCTTTGAGAGACTAGTCAAGGACCATATCACCTCCACCCTGCCTGACACCCTAGACCCACACCAATTTGCTTATCACCCAAATAGGTCCACAGACGATGCAATCTCAACCACACTGCACACTGCCCTAATCCATCTGGACAAGAGGAATACCTATGTGAGAATTCTGTTCATCGACTACAGCTCAGCATTTAACACCATAGTACCCTCCAAACTCATCATTAAGCTCGAGACCCTGGGTCTCGACCCCGCCCTGTGCAACTGGGTACTGGACTTCCTGATGGGCCGCCCCCAGGTGGTGAGGGTAGGTAACAAAATCTCCACCCGTCGATCCTCAACACTGGGGCCCCACAAGGGTGCGTTCTGAGCCCTCTCCTGTACTCCCTGTTCACCCATGACTGCGTGGCCATGCACGCCTCCAACTAAATCATCAAGTTTGCGGACGACACTACAGTGGTAGGCTTGATTACCAACAACGACGAGATGGCCTACAGGGAGGAGGTGAGGGCCCTAGGAGTGTGGTGTCAGGAAAATAACCTCACACTCAATGTCAATAAAACAAAGGAGATGATTGTGGACTTCAGGAAACAGCAGAGGGAGCACCCCCCTATCCACATCAATGGGGCAGTAGTGGAGAGGGTAGTAAGTTTTAAGTTCCTCGGCGTACACATCACGGACAAACTGAATAGGTCTACCCACACAGACAGCGTCGTGAAGAAGGCGCAGCAGCGCCTCTTCAACCTCAGGAGGCTGAAGAAATTCAGCTTGTCACCAAAAGCACTCACAAACTTCTACAGATGCACAATCGAGAGCATCCTGTCGGGCTGTATCACCGCCTGGTATGGCAACTGCTCCGCCCACAACCGTAAGGTTCTCCAGAGGGTAGTGAGGTCTGCACAACGCATCACCAGGGGCAAACTACCTGCCCTCCAGGACACCTACACCACCCGATGTCACAGGAAGGCCATAAAGATCATCAAGGACAACAACCACCTGAGCCACTACCTGTTCACCCCGCTATCATCCAGAAGGCGAGGTCAGTACAGACTGAAAAACAGCTTGTATCTCAAGGCCATCAGACTGTTAAACAGCCATCACTAACATTGTGTGGCTGCTGCCAACACACTGACTCAACTCCAGCCACTTTAATAATGGGAATTGATGGAAATTGAGATGGAAAATATATCACTAGCCACTTTAAACAATGCTACTTAATATAATGTTTACATACCCTACATTACTCATCTCATATGTATATACTGTACTCGATACCATCTACTGCATCTTGCCTATGCCGTTCTGTACCATCACTCATTCATATATCTTTATGTACATATTCTTTATCCCTTTACACTTGTGTGTATAAGGTAGTAGTTTTGGAATTGTTAGGTTAGATTACTCGTTGGTTATTACTGTATTGTTGGAACTAGAAGCACAAGCATTTCGCTACACTCGCATTAACATCTCCTAACCATGTGTATGTGACAAATAAATTTGATTTGATCTTACTGGTCACCCCCAAAGCCAATTCTTGCTTTGGCCGCCTTTCCTTCCAGTTCTCTGCTGCCAATTACTGGAACGAACTGCTAAAAATCACTGAAGCTGGGGACTCATACAGTGGGGCAAAAAAGTATTTAGTCAGCCACCAATTGTGCAAGTTCTCCCACTTAAAAAGCTGAGAGAGGCCTGTAATTTTCATCATAGGTACACTTCAACTATGACAGACAAAATGAGAAAAAAAATCGAGAAAATCACATTGTAGGATTTTTAATGAATTTATTTGCAAATTATGGTGGAAAATAAGTATTTGGTCAATAACAAAAGTTTATCTCAATACTTTGTTATATACCTTTTGTTGGCAATGACAGAGATCAAACATTTTCTGTAAGTCTTCACAAGGTTTTCACACACTGTTGCTGGTATTTTGGCCCATTCCTCCATGCAGATCTCCTCTAGAGCAGTGATGTTTTTGGGCTGTTGCTGGGCAACACGGACTTTCAACTCCCTCCAAAGATTTTCTATGGGGTTGAGATCTGGAGACTGGCTAGGCCACTCCAGGACCTTGAAATGATTCTTACGAAGCCACTCCTTCATTGCCCGGGCGGCGTGTTTGGGATCATTGTCATGCTGACAGCCCCATTCATTCTTTCCTTTACACGGATCAGTCGTCCTGGTCCCTTTGCAGAAAAACAGCCCCAAAGCATGATGTTTCCACCCCCATGCTTCACAGTAGGTATGGTGTTCTTTGGATGCAACTCAGCATTCTTTGTCCTCCAAACATGACGAGTTGAGTTTTTACCAAAAAGTTATATTTTGGTTTCATCTGACCATATGACATTCTCCCAATCTTCTTCTGGATCATCCAAATGCTCTCTAGCAAACTTCAGACACGCCTGGACATGTACTGGCTTAAGCAGGGGGACATGTCTGGCACTGCAGGATTTGAGTCCCTGGCGGCATAGTGTGTTACTGATGGTAGGCTTTGTTACGTTGGTCCCAGCTCTCTGCAGGTCATTCACTAGGTCCCCCCGTGTGGTTCTGGGATTTTTGCTCACTGTTCTTGTGATCATTTTGACCCCACGGGGTGAGATCTTGCGTGGAGCCCCAGATCGAGGGAGATTATCAGTGGTCTTGTATGTCTTCCATTTCCTAATAATTGCTCCCACAGTTGATTTCTTCAAACCAAGCTGCTTACTTATTGCAGATCCAGTCTTCCCAGCCTGGTGCAGGTCTACAATTTTGTTTCTGGTGTCCTTTGACAGCTCTTTGGTCTTGGCCATAGTGGAGTTTGGAGTGTGACTGTTTGAGGTTGTGGACAGGGGACTTTTATACTGATAACAAGTTCAAACAGTTGCCATTAATACAGGTAATGAGTGGAGGACAAAGGAGCCTCTTAAAGAAGAGGTTACAGGTCTGTGAGAGCCAGAAATCTTGCTTGTTTGTAGGTGACCAAATACTTATTTTCCACCATAATTTGCAAATAAATTCCTA
>NW_024605882.1:0-5865 GCF_018296145.1 Oncorhynchus tshawytscha | reverse complement strand
TAGATGGTAGACCAGGGTAATATAATGACAGTAGATGGTAGACCAGGGTAATATAATGACAGTAGATGGTAGACCAGGGTAATATAATGACAGTAGATGGTAGACCAGGGTAATATAATGACAGTAGATGGTAGACCAGGGTAATATAATGACAGTAGATGGTAGACCAGGGTAATATAATGACAGTAGATGGTAGACCAGGGTAATATAATGACAGTAGATGGTAGACCAGGGTAATATAATGACAATAGAGTGTAGACCAGGGTAATATAATGACAGTAGATGGTAGACCAGGGTAATGTAATGACAATAGATGGTAGCCCAGGGTAATATAATGACAGTAGAGGGTAGACCAGGGTAATATAATGACAGTAGAGGGTAGACCAGGGAATATAATGACAGTAGAGGGTAGACCAGGGTAAAATAATGACAGTGGAGGGGAGACCAGGGTAATATAATGACAGTAGAGGGTAGACCAGGGTAATATAATGACAGTAGATGGTAGACCAGGGTAATATAATGACAGTAGATGGTAGACCAGGGTAATATAATGACAGTAGATGGTAGACCAGGGTAATATAATGACAGCAGATGGTAGACCAGGGTAATATAATGAAAGTAGTTGGTAGACCAGGGTAATATAATGACAGCAGATGGTAGACCAGGGTAATATAATGAAAGTAGTTGGTAGACCAGGGTAATATAATGACAGTAGAGGTAGACCAGGGTAATATAATGACAGTAGATGGTAGACCAGGGTAATATAATGACAGTAGATGGTAGACCAGGGTAATATAATGACAGTAGATGGTAGACCAGGTAATAATATAATGACAGTAGATGGTAGACCAGGGTAATATAATGACAGTAGATGGTAGACCAGGGTAATATAATGACAGTAGATGGTAGACCAGGGTAATATAATGACAGTAGATGGTAGACCAGGGCAATATAAATGACAGTAGATGGTAGACCAGGGTAATATAAATGACAGTAGATGGTAGACCAGGTAATATAAATGACAGTAGATGGTAGACCAGGGTAATATAATGACAGTAGATGGTAGACCAGGGTAATATAATGACAGTAGATGGTAGACCAGGGTAATATAATGACAGTAGATGGTAGACCAGGGTAATATAATGACAGTAGAGGGTAGACCAGGGTAATATAATGACAGTAGATGGTAGACCAGGGTAATATAATGACAGTAGATGGTAGACCAGGGTAATATAATGACAGTAGATGGTAGACCAGGGTAATATAATGACAGTAGATGGTAGACCAGGGTAATATAACCAGGGGAATACAGTAGATGGTAGACCAGGGTAATATAACGACAGTAGATGGTAGACCAGGGTAATATAATGACAGTAGATGGTAGACCAGGGTAATATAATGACAGTAGATGGTAGACCAGGGTAATATAATGACAGTAGATGGTAGACCAGGGTAATATAATGACAGTAGATGGTAGACCAGGGTAATATAAATGACAGTAGATGGTAGACCAGGGTAATATAATGACAGTAGATGGTAGACCAGGGTAATATAAATGACAGGGTAGATGGTAGATGTAGACCAGGGTAATATAATGACAGTAGATGGTAGACCAGGTAATATAATGACAGTAGATGGTAGACCAGGGTAATATAATGACAGCAGATGGTAGACCAGGGTAATATAATGACAGTAGATGGTAGACCAGGGTAATATAATGACAGTAGATGGTAGACCAGGGTAATATAATGACAGTAGATGGTAGACCAGGGTAATATAAATGACAGTAGAGGTAGACCAGGGTAATATAAATGACAGTAGATGGTAGACCAGGGCAATATAATGACAGTAGATGGTAGACCAGGGTAATATAAATGACAGTAGATGGCAGACCAGGGTAATATAATGACAGTAGATGGTAGACCAGGGTAATATAATGACAGTAGATGGTAGACCAGGGTAATATAAATGACAGTAGATGGTAGACCAGGTAATATAATGACAGTAGATGGTAGACCAGGGTAATATATTGACAGTAGATGGTAGACCAGGTAATATAAACGACAGTAGATGGGAGACCAGGTAATATAATGACAGTAGATGGTAGACCAGGGTAATATAATGACAGTAGATGGTAGACCAGGGTAATATAATGACAGTAGATGGTAGACCAGGGTATTGTAATGACAGTAGATGGTAGACCAGGGTAATATAATGACAATAGATGGTAGACCACGGTAATATAATGAGAGTAGATGGTAGACCAGTGAAATACCAGGGTAATATAATGACAGTAGAGGGAAGACCAGGGTAATATAATGACAGTAGAAGGGAGACCAGGGTAATATATTGACAGTAGAGGGTAGACCAGGGTCATATAATGACAGTAGATGGTAGACCAGGGTAATATAATGACAGTAAATGGTAGACCAGGGTAATATAATGAGAGTAGTTGGTAGACCAGGGGAATACCAGGGTAATATTGTGACAGTAGATGGTAAACCAGGGTAATATAATGACAGTAGATGGTAGACCAGGGTAATATATTGGCAGTAGATGGTAGACCAGGGTAATATAATGACAGTGGATGGTAGACCAGGGTAATATAATGACAGTAGATGGTAGACCAGGGTAATATAATGACAGTAGATGGTAGACCAGGGTAATATAATGACAGTAGATGGTAGACCAGGGTAATATAATGGCAGTAGATGGTAGACCAGGGTAATATAATGACAGTAGATGGTAGACCAGGGTAATATAATGACAGTAGATGGTAGACCAGGGTATTGTAATGACAGTAGATGGAATACCAGGGTAATATAATGACAGTAGAGGGTAAAATAATGAGAGTAGATGGTAGACCAGGGTAATATAATGACAGTAGATGGTAGACCAGGGTATTATAATGACAGTAGAGGGAAGACCAGGGTAATATAATGACAGTAGAGGGGAGACCAGGGTAATATAATGACAGTAGATGGGAGACCAGGGTAATATAATGACAGCAGATGGTAGACCAGGGTAATATAATGACAGTAGATGGTAGACCAGGGTAATATAATGACAGTAGTTGGTAGACCAGGGTAATATAATGACAGTAGATGGTAGACCAGGGTAATATAATGACAGTAGTTGGTAGACCAGGGAATACCAGGGATGGTAGACCAGGGTAATATAATGACAGTAGTGGGGAGACCAGGGTAATATAATGACAGTAGATGGTAGACCAGGGAAATATAAGGACAGGAGATGGTAGGCCAGGGTAATATAATGACAGTAGAGGGTAGACCAGGGTAATAAAATGACAGTAGAGGGGAGACCAGGGTAATATAATGACAGTAGATGGTAGACCAGGGTAATAAAATTACAGTAGATGGAAGACCAGGGTAATATAATGACATTAGATTGTAATCCGGGGTAATATAATAACAGTAGATGGTTGACCAGGGTAATTTAAAAAAGTAGATTGTTGACCAGGGTAATATAATTACAGTAGTGGGTAGACCAGGGAAATAAAATGACAGTAGATGTTAGACCAGGGTAATATAATGACAGTAGAGGGGAGATCAGGGTAATATATTGACAGTAGTGGGGAGACCAGGGTAATATAATGACATTAGATGGTAGTCCAGGGTAATATAATGGCAATAGATGGTAGACCAGGGTAATATAATGACAGTAGATGGTAGACCAGGGTAATATAATGACAGTAGATGGTAGACCAGGGTATTGTAATGACAGTAGATGGTAGACCAGGGTAATATAATGACAGTAGAGGGTGACCAGTAGAGTAGTTGGTAGACCAGGGTACCAGGGTAATATAATGACAGTAGATGGTAAACCAAGGGTAATATATTGGCATAGATGCTCAGGCCAATATAATCACAGTAGATGGTAGACCAGGGTAAAATAATGACAGTAGATGGTAGACCAGGTCTTGTAATGACAGTAGATGGAATACCAAGGGTAATATAATGACAGTAGAGGGTAAAATAATGAGAGTAGATGGTAGACCAGGGTAATATAATGACAGTAGATGGTAGACCAGGGTATTATAATGACAGTAGAGGGAAGACCAGGGTAATATAATGACAGTAGAGGGGAGACCAGGGTAATATAATGACAGTAGAGGGGAGACCAGGGTAATATGACAGTAGATGGTAGACCAGGGTAATAAAATGACAGTAGAGGGTAGGCCAGGGTAATATAATGACAGTAGATGGTAGACCAGGGTAATATAATGACAGTAAATGGTAAACCAAGGGTAATATAATGACAGTAGATGGTAGACCAGGAGGTAATATAATGACAGTAGAGGGTAGACCAGGAGTAATATAATGACAGTAGATGAAGTAGACAAGGGTAATATAATATAATGACAGTAGATGGTAGACCAGGGTAATATAATGACAGTAGATGGTAGACCAGGGTAATATAATGACAGTAGATGGTAGACCAGGGTAATATAATGACAGTAGATGGTAGACCAGGGTAATATAATGACAGTAGATGGTAGACCAGGGTAATATAATGACAGTAGATGGTAGACCAGGGTAATATAATGACAGTAGATGGTAGACCAGGGTAATATAATGACAGTAGATGGTAGACCAGGGTAATATAATGACAGTAGATGGGTAGACCAGGGTAATATAATGACAGTAGATGGTAGACCAGGGTAATATAATGACAGTAGATGGTAGACCAGGGTAATATAATGACAGTAGATGGTAGACCAGGGTAATATAATGACAGTAGATGGTAGACCAGGGTAATATAATGACAGTAGATGGTAGACCAGGGTAATATAATGACAGTAGATGGTAGACCAGGGTAATATAATGACAGTAGAGGGTAGACCAGGGTAATATAATGACAGTAGATGGTAGACCAGGGTAATATAATGACAGTAGATGGTAGACCAGGGTAATATAATGACAGTAGATGGTAGACCAGGGTAATATAATGACAGTAGAGGGTAGACCAGGGTAATATAATGACAGTAGAGGGTAGACCAGGGTAATATAATGACAGTAGATGGTAGACCAGGGTAATATAATGACAGTAGATGGAAGACCAGGGTAATATAATGACAGTAGATGGGTAGACCAGGGTAATATAATTACAGTAGTGGGTAGACCAGGGAAATAAAATGGCAGTAGATGTTAGACCAGGGTAATATAATGATAGTAGAGGGGAGATCAGGGTAATATAATGACAGTAGAGGGTAGACCAGGGTAATATAATGACAGTAGATGGTAGAACAGGGTGATATAATGAGAGTAGATGGTAGACCAGGGTAATAAAATGACAGTGGAGGGTTGACCATAGAGACAGTAGAGACAGTAGATCTAGCTGGTCTGTCATAATATAATAGAGACAGTAGATCTAGCTGGTCTGTCATATTATAATAGAGACAGTAGATCTAGCTGGTCTGTCATATTATAATAGAGACAGTAGATCTAGCTGGTCTGTCATAATATAATAGAGACAGTAGATCTAGCTGGTCTGTCATATTATAATAGAGACAGTAGATCTAGCTGGTCTGTCATATTATAATAGAGACAGTAGTTCTAGCTGGTCTGTCATAATATAATAGAGACAGTAGATCTAGCTGGTCTGTCATATTATAATAGAGACAGTAGATCTAGCTTGTCTTTCATTTTATAATAGAGACAGTAGATCTAGCTGGTCTGTCATATTATAATAGAGACAGTAGTTCTAGCTGGTCTGTCATAATATAATAGAGACAGTAGATCTAGCTGGTCTGTCATAATATAATAGAGACAGTAGATCTAGCTTGTCTGTCATAATATAATAAAGACAGTAGATATAGCTGGTCTGTCATAATATGGTAGAGAC
>NW_024605881.1:0-5863 GCF_018296145.1 Oncorhynchus tshawytscha | reverse complement strand
TGTGATGATTTTACATTCACTAAGAAGTCCGAGAAAACTAAACTACCATCTATATGAAGAAGTCAACATACAAGTGTAAGTAAAAATGAATGTAAATAAGTCAGAAATTGTGCTATAATGCACATGACAGCACGAACATGTTTCTTAAAAGTAATGTGTTTTTGGTTAGCTTTTTGGAAACTTTAGCTAGCGCATGTAACTTCCCCCTGACATTACACTTACACATTGTTATTTTCGATTTACCTGATAACGTCGGATGGCTAGCATTCGATGTCTGCGGATGCGTTGTCTTCTAGCCAAGATATCAAATGCAATCTTTGACAGTAGTGCATATAAGCACACAACAGCTACCGGTGGTTCCATGATGACTGAAAACAGTGGGACGAACGAGTGACACATTTTCCATATGTCATCTTTTATATCATGGCGGTCCGCAAACAAACTTTTCAAGCGCATGCCGCCACCTACTGTGCTGGAATGTATGATCAATCATGAACTGCCAAATCCAAACCTACCATGAAAATACAGTACTAAACTAAATAAATCCCTAACTACTTCCTCCCCCTCCCCCATTAAACTTTATCTCATGCAGAAACACTGCACCCTTACAGGCTGACCACACCGCTCGCGTCGGCGTGCGCCGAGTGTTGCAAAAATAAATACAGAAATCTATGTTATTCAATTACTGCACCCACACTGCGTGCGCCAACGAGCATCTGCGTTGCAAAGGGCTAAAATAGAAATAGTTTCTATTTCTGACGCAGATCCCGCTGCAAGTCCTGCCTCTCCCATCTCATTGGTTTATGGAAGGCGGTACCCACGTGCCATCTCCTCATTGGTTATACTCACGTGAGTGACTGAAAGACGAACGAGGTCAGTGGCGGTAATGCACCTAATTTATGAAGAGATGACTAGAAACGATTCGGTTGACAGTTATGTGTGGATTAATTGGCGGAGTAGAGGACCTTGTGCATTTCAGGTAAAATAACTCAATGTTTATATCCTAGCTAGCTAAATTGCCATAAATGTTTAATGTGTTTCAACCTGACCCCAAATTAATATAATTGGTTCAGAGTTTGTTTGATATTTTAACCTGCGTGTCGTGATAGCGTTTGGTGTGGGGGACAAAATACATTTATGCACGATGGCGCCGTTTGGGTTCCATGTCAGGATTGTTCAGCATGTCAAACATTTCAACAGTAACATTTGTTACCTCAAATAGCTCGAGCCATTTCCACAATAACCTTCAACCTGGCATTTGTTTGCCACAACCCACATTGTATTGATAACCTTACCAACAAAAAACTATGAAGTCACCTTTATTCATTATCAAAGTGTCCTTTGACACAGCACATTCATGAGCACAACATTTCTGAACAGGCCTCAAAACCATGCCAGCCCCGACAGACAGTCCTCTTACAACAGGTATATCCATGTAAGTGCCATCAGTCCTCACTGTAGTTCTACCAATCTGTTTTTACGGCCCCTGCATGTGATACATCATGACTGATCCTATATCTCTAAGCCGCTCTCTGTACCTGGCATCCACCAAATGCTGCACTGTGTTCTACCCCAATTACAGCACTTAACCTTCACAACTGCTTCCACATTTACCGTAATCATGTGCCTCTCCACACATCTTTTCTTCCCTTCACACCGAGCAGCTACTTTTGGCATTTAAAACCCTGCAGTGCATATGGGGCAAATTTTTCCCAGCAAGACTTTTGCAAACCTCAGGACCACTGATAAGCTTTCTCTTCTTTGACTCTCCTACTGATCAACCTTTTGGGCTCACTCTGCCTCCCTTCACATTTTCTTTAACTTAATCTGTGGACATAGATATTGGGGCCCCAGTGATGACTTCCCTCAATCTAGCATGAGCACCAGGGACATAGATTTGAATCTTCTTCCCATTAAGCTTTTCCATAATCCATAATGAGGATAACATAGTGCCACCGACGCGGCGGGCTCTCCTTCTCTGTTTCCGCCGTGAGTAAGACATTTAAACATGTTAATCCTTGCAAGGCTGCCGGGCTCTTCAATTTGCTTACCGCCCAAATAGATCCACAAACGATGCAATCGTCACCACACTTCACACTGCCCTATCCCATCTGGACAAGTGGCATACCTACGTAAGAATGCTGTTCAGTGACTATAGCTCAGCATTCAACACAACAATACCCTCCAAGCTCATCAACAAGCTCGAGGCCCTGGGTCTGAACCCCGCCCTGTGCAACTGGGTTCTGTACTTCCTGATGGGTCATCCCCAGGTGGTGAAGGTAGGAAACACAGCTTCGCTGATCCTCAACACTGAGGCCCCACAAGGGTGCGCACGCTTCCAACTCAATCATCAAGTTTGCAGACAAACTTAAAGTTTGCAGTAGTAGGTTTGATTACCAACAACTATGAGAGCCTACAGGGAGGAGCTGAGGGCTCTGGGAGTGTGGTGCCAGGAAAATAACCTCTTACTCAACGTCAACAAAACTAAGGAGATGATCGTCTTCAGGAAACAGCAGAGGAGCACCCCTATCCACATAAATGGGACCACAGTGGAGAAGGTGGAAAGCTTTAAGTATCCTTGGCGTACACATCACTGACAAACTAAAATGGTCCATCCACACAGACAGTGTGGTGAAGGTGCAACAGTGCCTCTACAACCTCAGAAAGCCAATGAAATGTGGATTAAAACCTGAAACTTTTACAGATTCACAATTGAGAGCATCCTGTCAGGCTGTATCACCACCTGGTACGGCAATTGCACCGCCCACAACCACAAAGCTCTCCAGAGGATGGTAAGGACTGCCCAACACATTACCAAGGGCAAACTTCCCACCCTCCCTGACACCTACAGCACCCGATGCCATAGGAAGGCCAAAAGATCAACTACCCGAGCCACTGTCTGTTCACCTCGCTATCATCCAGAAGGCGAGGTCAGTACAGGTGCATCAAAACTGGGGCCGAGAGACTGAAAAACAGCTTCTATCTCAAGGCCATCAGACTGCTAAACAGTTATCACTAGCACATCAGAGGCGGCTGCCTATATTATGGCATAGATTAGGAATCACAGGCCACTTTTAGAAATGGATCACTAGCCACTGTAATAAAGTTCTGTATCTAGCATTACTCATCTCATGTGTGTAAACTGCACTCCACACTATTCTACGGTATCTTAGTCACTTTTAAATTGTGTTTACATATTTTATCACCCATTTCATAGGTATATACTGTATTGTATTCTATACTACACCACCGACTGTTAAACAGCAATCACTAGCACATCAGAGGCTGCTGCCTATAGACATAGATTAGGAATCACTGGCCACTTTCAGGAAATGAAACACTAGCCACTTTAATAATGTCTCTGTATCTTGCATTAGTCATCTCGTGTGTAAACTGTACTCTATAATATGTTAGTCTAATGCCGCTCTGACATGTGTGCGTGTATGGATGCATGTATACTTTATTCATTCCTTACTTAGATTTACGTATTTGTTTTGGGTATATGTTGTGAAACTGTTAAATATTACTGCACTGTCGGAGCTAGAAGCACAAGCATTTCGCTACACCCGCGATAACATCCGCTTACATCACCATCCCTCCCTTTGCCCTCAGAACAGCCTCAATTCGTCAGGCCCATGTGGACTCCAATTCTTCCCACAATTGTATCAAGTTGGCTGGCTGTCCTTTGCGTGGTGGACCATTCTTGATACACACTGGAAACTGTTGAGGGTGGAAAAACCCAGAAGCGTTGCAGTTCTTGACACACTCAACATAGGGGCCTGGCACCTACTACCATACCCAGTTCATAAGGCACAAATCTTTTTGCCCATCCACCTGCTCAATGGCAGACACAATTCAGATCTCTTCTTCTTCTGGATTTGGTACATGGATCGCATCAAACTTTTAGGTGCATACACCTCCACTCTGGTGGACACACTGGTGTGCGAGGCCATTTATGGCCTACCTACATTCAATTCTTTGATACAGTAATACAAAATTAGGAAAAAGGAAAATTGCCCAGCCAACTATTACACAACTTAAAAAAAAAAAAAACACATTCCACTATTTAACCCTATCCAGTCCTACTCCAGACCAAAGGTCTGAGTGGAATTAACACTACCACTCAACACCCTCTGCAGCTGTTCTGCAGTAAATCCTCGCAATCCCAATTACTTCTCTGCCGCCACAAACTATTTTCTCTGACTTTCGATCCATTTCTGCAGTACAATTGACAACCATGGCTATAAATGCTAAAAAGACCACCTTACTGAATGAAGCACATCTTCCCATCACTCTGTCTCTGCCTACTCACATGAATCCTCTCAGGATCCCTCACCCTGTACCAATCTTCCTCAACTATTCTTCACTGCTTCAGCTTACAGCACTATCTGTACCACTAACCCTGGTAACCACAATCGGCCTTTCTCAGCGGACACCAATCTCCAGCCCTATGGGCACCCCACAATTAACACAAATAACCTTCTTCACCGACACCACACATTGCTTCTTCTCATGCCCTCCTGCACACTTCCCACATCTAGGCATCTCACTCCTACACACAACATGCCCATAAACTTGACACCTAAAACACCATAGTATTTTCAGAGCAAAAGCTGTCACGGTATAACTGACACTTCCTACATTAACCTTATCTGGCAAAGACTCTGCATCAAAACTCAGCATGACAAACATGGTCTGTTTCCCCACGCACTCCATCGGATCTACGTCTCACCAAACGGCAGATGTCAGACAAGGAATTTTCCATTTCAATTGCTCAACACTTAATGCCACCACCGTTAAAGCAGGTCACAATTCTTGTCCCTTATCGCATAATCCGGAGCGCCCGGTCCTCTGGGCAGAGTAAACACAATAAATCATCAGAAGTCCACTCCGAGTTACCTTCACCAACTCAGCAGTCCCCAGCCTGATACCACATATGGATCAGCCAAATTTCAACGATCCATTCTCTACAAATCTCACTCCCACTGGGCCAGAATCATTCTTAACATCCTCGGGATGAGGCCAGAACTTGGCGGTCCTCACCCCGGTACTTCATCCTCACTCCCGCCAGGTTCCATCTCTGAACTACTGGAGCACGTATCCATTTTTTTGCCAATCTTCCTTGTCACACTACTTCCCTCTACACTCAATATCTTCTTAGCAGTCATCACTCAACCTGCAGTTAATTCATTCTCACCCATGTTCAATTTCCTCCTCAAGCTCTTCCAAAAGTTCTGTGAGATCCTCTATTCGATATTCAAACATCCTACTTAACTCATTTATTTATTATAGTCCACCATATTCTCCTTCTCCAGATCATCCAGAAGGCTTGCGCAATCCCAGTCCATATTTTTTTAAATATACATGTTGCACGCTTCCTTTTTTTCTTACCGCCCACGTGCCCAATCATGGCAAGGCTTAAAATAACTTAGTTAACCAGTCTCCTCCCTTCATCAACACAGATTGAAATGGATTTAACAGGTGACATAAGTAAGGGATCATAGCTTTCACCTGGTCAGCCGGTCATGTGAAAGTGCAGGTGTTTCTAATGTTTTGTACACTCAGTGTATATCATGGTTCACCTGCATTGGATATTCTCTTTCATATTGGTGGACATGGCAGAAAACAGACAAGACTATTGCTAATTGAGGTTTGACTATTGTCCCACTTCAGTGACTCAACAAACCTTTTCGACCATGCTGTTCGAGAGCTTACGTTCTGATTCGCATGAAACGAGAGCGCAGAGATCAGAATGGTGGACCAGGCTACCTCTCAAATGTTTGTCATTGTGTAGTGTCATGGCGAGGGAAATGTGTATGATTCAAAATCATTTTCTATTAAAATATCTTGCATGTGAAGTTTC
>NW_024605880.1:0-5862 GCF_018296145.1 Oncorhynchus tshawytscha | reverse complement strand
ATATGTTGTCATTTCCTATTGACAACTAAATCTACTACACTATAAATGTCTTGGTACAGAGTCAATGTGGAGGCTATATACAGGGTATTACGGTACAGAGCCAATGTGGAGGCTATATACAGGGGGTACCGGTACAGAGTCAATGTGGAGGCTATATACAGGGTGTTACGGTACAGAGTCAATGTGGAGGCTATATACAGGGGGTACCGGTACAGAGTCAATGTGGAGGCAATATACAGGGGGTACCGGTACAGAGTCAATGTGGAGGATATATACAGGGTGTTACGGTACAGAGTCAATGTGGAGGCTGTATACAGGGGGTACCGGTACAGAGTCAATGTGGAGGCTGTTACGCACACCTCTATGAAGAGGGAACGCAACACCCTGCTACAACTAAACTCTCTGTGAAGCGAAAAAGGTATGGACTGTAGGTGCGAGTAAAAATGACAACAAGCAGAATGTGGTACCGTTTACAAGGACTTTATTCCTTTACACGGTAATATGGGGAAAAGGGGCTGGACGGAACCAAAGCAAAGAAAGTAAATCTCAAAGCCCCCCCCTCTCCTATCTTACCTGCCTACCCACTACTTACCAAATTTAGCACCACCTGGTGCCCTAACCAAAATACAAGGGGTGGTCTGCCCAGGTCTTACCTAGTGTGCCTAGACAGCGAATATGCTACGGGTATATGTATGCCCGCGGGCCTCTTGCCTAAGCACTCCCTAGGTGCCTTCCCCTTCCCCCCTGGGAACAAATGAAACAGAATATTAAACAATTTCACAAACAAACTAAGAAACAAAGGACATCAAATAAGTTCTATCTGAGCAACAAACTCACAAAACATACCAACTCTCAGCAATGAACTCCCAGCAAAATCAACCTCTAGCAAAATCTCTACAATGACTTCCCAGCAAATCTCTCTAGCAAATCTACCTCCAGCAAAATCCTCTAAAAAAAAAAGATCTCCTGAACAGAACACTGGCTTTTATATAGCTTCTGAAGGAATGGGTAATTGGAGACAGCTGTGTCTTGACGAGGGGGCGGGGTCAGCTCTCCAATTAGCCCTTGAGTCGACCAATCAGCTGCTTGAGGGATTTCAGGAAGCCATTTCCTGAAATAAACACATGCAAATACACAAACTACAACACATAATCTGGGGAACGTAACAGAGGCTATATACATGGGGTACCGGTACAGAGTCAATGTGGAGGCTATATACAGGGGTACCGGTACAGAGTCAATGTGGAGGCTATATACATGGGGTACTGGTACAGAGTCAATGTGGAGGCTATATACAGGGTGTTACGGTACAGAGTCAATGTGGAGGCTGTATACAGGGGGTACTGGTACAGAGTCAATGTGGAGGCTATATACATGGGGTACTGGTACAGAGTCAATGTGGAGGCTATATACAGGGTGTTACGGTACAGAGTCAATGTGGAGGCTATATACAGGGGGTACCGGTACAGAGTCAATGTGGAGGCTGTATACAGGGGGTACCGGTACAGAGTCAATGTGCGGTTAGTAGATAGGTAATTATGTAATTGAGGTTTTCAACCTCACACTTTGGGCTGGATGTTTCAGTATGTAGTTAATTCATGCAAAATCACTGTCTTACCTCAAAAAGACACAAAAATCCACAAAAAGTTGGAAAGCGACAATTTGTTGAAACTGTGCCGCGCCATTTCCCCTCCATTTCCCTGGCAATTAGAGTTCTATATCTCATGAGCTTCAGCCACTCGTATTTGAGTGACAGCTAGCAAGAAGCCAGCCCAGGGTTATCCAATGAGGTTGCAGGGCGCGCCACAGCAGAGAGAGAGATGACGTGGTGAACATATGTGATGTAGTACAACATTTTCAGGGACCACTTTTGACTTGTGAGTGTTACTATCAGCACTACTGGCTAAAAAGTACACAAAGTAGCAGAGAATCTCTTTAATGAGTCTGTTGACTGTAGTTTATACATGATCAGACTGTTCCAGCTGGAACAACTAGTTTGTTGTGTGTCTTTTGTATTAAAATGTTCTATCAGTTTATGTTCCACATTATCCTGTTATTATACAACATTATCTTCACCAGATCTCAAACCAGCCTTCTACATTGTCACATTATAGTGTCATTATACAACATTATCTTCACCAGATCTCAAACCAGCCTTCTACATTGTCACATTATAGTGTCATTATACAACATTATCATCACCAGATCTTCTACATTGACCACATTATCCTGTTATTATACAGCATTATCTTCTCCAGATGTCAAACCTCTTGTCTGTCAGGAAGGATCTTCTGTCCTGGATTCAGCCTTCTCTTCCTGAACTAAGACCTGATGTTGTTTCACCAGATGTCAAACCTCTTGTCTGTCAGGAAGGATCTTCTGTCCTGGATTCAGCCTTCTCTTCCTGAACTAAGACCTGATGTTGTTTCACCAGATCTCAAACCTCTTGTCTGTCAGGAAGGATCTTCTGTCCTGGATTCAGCCTTCTCTTCCTGAACTAAGACCTGATGTTGTTTCACCAGATCTCAAACCTCTTGTCTATCAGGAAGGGTCTTCTGTCCTGGATTCTGTTGTTGAAGAGTCTATAAAACATGATTATTATGAATCATTATTACATCATTAGACAACACATCTCCATCCTCCAACAGTTGCCACCAGAAACAGGCTCACCCATATGATCTCACACACACACATGCTCTGCTCACCGTCACACACACACCCTTACCGTATGGTGTGTATTGAAGTGTTGGTAGAGACCAGTTGGAGAATTCTGTCAGTCAGAGCATCAGTGATGTCATTGTGGCTCAGGCTACAACAGAGAGAGAGAAAGAGAGAGAGAGAGAGAGACAGAGAGAGAGAGAGAGAACGAGTGGTCAGACATTTGTCATCTAGTGTCACACACACACACACACACACACACACACACACACAGTGAAAGCCACTCACTCCAGGACTTGTACTTTATGCAGGTGTGTGATCAGGGGCTGTAGCTGGTGGTCTGTGAGTTGACAGTGGCTGAGGTCCAGTTCTGACAGACCCTCTGAGTGTTCCAGAACCAGGGCCAGAGATCCACAGGCCTTCTGGTCCAGCCTGGTCTCACTGAGGTCCAGCTCCCCACCCAGGGCTCTGCATAGGGACTCTGCATGCCTTAGCAGCCCCTCTTCAATCCCCTCACATACAAGGTCCAGCAGCTGAAGTAGCAGAGCTTTGCTGGGACTGAGAGGACAAGAAGCAGAGTCAACATTATGACACAGAGTAGGTCTAACTCCTACTGATAAACTAGTTGGTCAAATGATTGTCTTTGTGTCTCTAACCTCAGCTTGACAATATGCAGGATGGGAAGCAGCTCCCTCAGTGCTCTGTCCTCCACCTCACAGTCTCTTAGGATGATCTGGACCTGGTTCTGAACCAGCTGGGTGCCGAGTTGGTTCTGCTTCAGAACAGAGTTGATGGCCTTGCAATGGTCAGTGGTCAGACAAAGAGCCTCCCCCTGGTCCTGAGCTGACAGGTCCACAGAGGAGGAGCAGGAGAAGTCCAGTCTGTGGTGCAGAGACCTGAGCAGCCATACTGCTGTTGGTGGTGATGATGGTGCCCCCTGCTGGATCTGAGAGGCAGCACAGCACTGGAGGAAACTCAGCAGTAACCTCCTGTCAACACTACAGAGAGAGAGAGAGAAACAGAGAAAGAGTGTGTGTGAGAGAGAGAGAGACTTATTTACACACCATCACACATTAAAACACTGATAAACACACTACAACTCTGGTTATCAGGTCAACTCCCAGGAGTTCCCCTTCAATTCCACCACTAGCCGAGGTTAAGGTTAGTACATTACACTAAGGTTAGGGTAAGAGGTTAAATCAGTCAGGAAGTGGAAAGCCTAATAGTTCTATCCATTCTAGCAGGGTCAAAGAGTGCCAACTAAACCTGAGTTGGGAGACTCTGTCCAGAAGAGGCAGGATGCTCTCTATCTCCCCCGGTGGTATGGAGGTCCACAGCAGGTTGACTTTGACTTGGTGGCTGTGCTGCAGGGTAAAACACAGAGCGGTACAGTCCACTCTGTCCAGCTCTCTGCTGTTCAGGTTGATCCAATGGTCTGAAGACCTCAACAAACTGGACACACAGTCACTGGCTCTACTGTCATAGATCTGTCTGATGGAGGACTTTACAAAGCTGGAACTGGACCTGAACAAACATGGAGAATGGATTGTTGTGGTTATGTCAAGGTTTTATAAAAGATAACTCACATAATAACAACTGGCTGGATAAGACATTAATAATTAAAGTATATAAATATTGAATAAAGATCTCCCACCTCTTGAATAAAACCCTAATATATTACAGAGGAAAACTCAGAACAACATGTCACTGGATAGAAATAGTTATTTTATTCTTTCTAGAAAGTCTGAATAGAGAAAGAAGTTCTCCCACCTCTTGAGAGTAACCCTTCCCAGAAAGGGGAGAAGATGTGAGCTGTTCTTCTCTAGGAGCCGGTTCTTCCTGAGGTCCACAGTGATGTTGTGGGTTGAATGCTGCAGCAGAGAGAGAAGCACTTCCCAGTCCAGCCTGCAGGAGGTCAGGTCTCCACCAACCTTCTCCAGGAACCACTGAGTCAAGTCCTTGTCCTGAGCTTCATACACAACTACAGTCAGCTGCTGCAGAGTGTCTGAGTTTAGTCTAGGAGGTTGGAACATACAGGCAGTCAGAAATATGAAGAAAAACACATGAATGAAGTTACTATTTCTACTTTAAAAAAACATCAGTTTCAGACTGACCTGAGAGAGAGAGGTCCCTGGTGACACAGCAGTGTGATGAGAGAGTGACCCTGGATGCAGAAGTCAGTCAGGTCCAGACACTGAACCCTCCAGATTCTCAGCAGGGACGCCACACTACTCAGAGCCCTGGATAACACTCTCTCTGGTGGCTGGCTGCTCTTTAGGACCAGGGAGAGTTCTGGGACAGTCAGTGGAGTAGCACCTCTCCCTGTCCTCCTAACCAGTCTGGACAGTTTCACTGCCATACCCACACTCAGGCTGGAATGAAAAGACAAAATGCAAGTCACTTGAAACAGAGAAACCCAGTCAGATAAATATTAAATAAGAAAATAAACTATAAAATAGACCTGTAAACGCTGTCTTCCTGAACATACCTGAGCTTGTGGAGCTTTGACTTATGTCTCAAAAGAAGTGCGGCTCCTTGGAGAGAGATCTTGCTGGGGGTGAGAGTGAGGTCCACTCTGGAGGCACAGAGACCCAGGACTCTCCCCACAGACCTGCAGGTTTTCCTGGGTAACACTCCTCCCAGTGACAGGGTGGAGCCCAAGGCCTGGAGGAGAGAGGCCAACTGCTGGTCCTCCTCTCTGGACCTCACAGGGATGGATTCACACACAGTCTGGAAGAACCTGTCATCACCACAGCTGAAACAGCAGAACATGGGGGACATCAAATCAGACATTTAGGAGACAGTGACGTCCAAAAGTATTGGGACAGTGACACATTTTATGTTGTTTTGGCTCTGTACTCCAGCACTTTCTAAACGGTGAAAATGACCTGACATTAAAGCTGACAGTCTGACCTTTAACCTCAGTCAGTGAATCATGTCAAAGTGTACAGAGACAAAATAACAAATGTGTCCATGTCCCAATACTTTGACCTCACTGTACATGAAGACCTGCCTGTCATATGGAAATATAATACCATGTCACAGAGAAAGTTACATAATATACAAGACATTTTGATTTTATAGATTAGATATTCTGAATATAAACGTTCAGATTCTTAAAGGTAAACAAGATTTCTAAAAGACCAATGTCTAGCATCATAATTAAGATAAATTAACGTGACAAAACTCCATAATATCGGTGTT
>NW_024605879.1:0-5860 GCF_018296145.1 Oncorhynchus tshawytscha | reverse complement strand
TTTTTCTAAATTGTCTGGGGATCTATGAACAGCTCAAAAAAGCTCCAATGTTTATACAAATGGTCTCAAATTGTAGGTCTAGATCAACTGTAACAGAGCATGTAAAGTACATCACTGTGACTATCCTAGTTATGGCTCTATGCACCCTCAAAACTGGCTCGTTTTGGGTGTACGTTCAATTGAGGCCTATTTTTCTAAATTGTCTGGGGATCTATGAACAGCTCAAAAAATGCTCCAATGAAAAAAGCTTTTATACAAATGGTCTCAAATTTATACAAATGGTCTCAAATTGTAGGTCTAGATCAACTGTAACAGAGCATGTACAGTACATCAATGTGACTATCCTAGTTATGGCTCTATGCACCCTCAAAACTGGCTCGTTTTGGGTGTACGTTCAATTGAGGCCTATTTTTCTAAATTGTCTGGGGATCTATGAACAGCTCAAAAAAGCTCCAATGTTTATACAAATGGTCTCAAATTGTAGGTCTAGATCAACTGTAACAGAGCATGTAAAGTACATCAATGTGACTATCCTAGTTATGGCTCTATGCACCCTCAAAACTGGCTCGTTTTGGGTGTACGTTCAATTCAGGCCTATTTTTCTAAATTGTCTGGGGATCTATGAACAGCTCAAAAAAGCTCCAATGTTTATACAAATGGACTCAAATTGTAGGTCTAGATCAACTGTAACAGAGCATGTAAAGTACATCAATGTGACTATCCTAGTTATGGCTCTATGCACCCTCAAAAAAGCTGGCTCAAATTGTAGGTCTAGATCAACTGTAACAGAGCATGTAAAGTACATCAATGTGACTATCCTAGTTATGGCTCTATGCACCCTCAAAACTGGCTCTTTGCTTTTTGGTGTGTGTTCAATTGTGGGCCTATTTTTCTAAATTGTTATTTTTCTAAATTGGGGATCTATGAACAGCTCAAAAAAAGCTCCAATGTTTATACAAATGGTCAATTGAGGCCTATTTTTCTAAATTGTCTGGGGATCTATGAACAGCTCAAAAAAGCTCCAATGTTTATACAAATGGTCTCAAATTGTAGGTCTAGATCAACTGTAACAGAGCATGTAAAGTACATCAATGTGACTATCCTAGTTATGGCTCTATGCACCCTCAAAACTGGCTCGTTTTGGGTGTACGTTCAATTGAGGCCTATTTTTATTTTTCTAAATTGTCTGGGGATCTATGAACAGCTCAAAAAAGCTCCAATGTTTATACAAATGGTCTCAAATTGTAGGTCTAGATCAACTGTAACAGAGCATGTAAAGTACATCAATGTGACTATCCTAGTTATGGCTCTATGCACCCTCAAAACTGGCTCGTTTTGGGTGTACGTTCAATTCAGGCCTATTTTTCTAAATTGTCTGGGGATCTATGAACAGCTCAAAAAAGCTCCAATGTTTATGTGACTAAATGGTCTCAAAACTGGCTGTTTTGGGTGGTCAATAGGCCTATTTTTCTAAATTGTCTGGGGATCTATGAACAGCTGAAAAAAGCTCCAATGTTTATACAAATGGTCTCAAATTGTAGGTCTAGATCAACTGTAACAGAGCATGTAAAGTACATCAATGTGACTATCCTAGTTATGGCTCTATGCACCCTCAAAACTGGCTCGTTTTGGCTGTACGTTCAATTGAGGCCTATTTTTCTAAATTGTCTGGGGATCTATGAACAGCTCAAAAAAGCTCCAATGTTTATACAAATGGTCTCAAATTGTAGGTCTAGATCAACTGTAACAGAGCATGTAAAGTACATCACTGTGACTATCCTAGTTATGGCTCTATGCACCCTCAAAACTGGCTCGTTTTGGGTGTACGTTCAATTCAGGCCTATTTTTCTAAATTGTCTGGGGATCTATGAACAGCTCAAAAAAGCTCCAATGTTTATACAAATGGTCTCAAATTGTAGGTCTAGATCAACTGTAACAGAGCATGTAAAGTACATCACTGTGACTATCCTAGTTATGGCTCTATGCACCCTCAAAACTGGCTCGTTTTGGGTACGTTCAATTCAGGCCTTCAAATTGTCTGGGGCCTATTTTTACAAATGGTCTCAAATTGTAGGTCTAGATCAACTAAAGAGCATGTCATCAATGTGACTATCCTAGTTATGGCTCTATGCACCCTCAAAACTGGCTCGTTTTGGGTGTACGTTCAATTGAGGCCTATTTTTCTAAATTGTCTGGGGATCGGAACAGCTCAACAGCTCAAAAAAGCTCCAATGTTTATACAAATGGTCTCAAATTGTAGGTCTAGATCAACTGTAACAGAGCATGTAAAGTACATCAATGTGACTATCCTAGTTATGGCTCTATGCACCCTCAAAACTGGCTCGTTTTGGGTGTACGTTCAATTCAGGCCTATTTTTCTAAATTGTCTGGGGATCTATGAACAGCTCAAAAAAGCTCCAATGTTTATACAAATGGTCTCAAATTGTAGGTCTAGATCAACTGTAACAGAGCATGTAAACATCAATGTGACTATCCTAGTTATGGCTCTATGCACCCTCAAAACTGGCTCGTTTTGGGTGTACTCAATTGAGGCCTATTTTTCTAAATTGTCTGGGGATCTATGAACAGCTCTCCAATGGTCTCAAATTGTAGGTCTAGATCAACTGTAACAGAGCATGTAAAGTACATCAAACTATCCCAGTTATGGCTCTATGCACCCTCAAACCTGGCTCGTTGTGGGTGTACGTTCAATTCAGGCCTATTTTTCTAAATTGTCTGGGGATCTATGAACAGCTCAAAAAAGCTCCAATGTTTATACAAATGGACTCAAATTGTAGGTCTAGATCAACTGTAACAGAGCATGTAAAGTACATCAATGTGACTATCCTAGTTATGGCTCTATGCACCCTCAAAACTGGCTCGTTTTGGGTGTACGTTCAATTGAGGCCTATTTTTCTAAATTGTCTGGGGATCTATGAACAGCTCAAAAAGCTCCAATGTTTATACAAATGGTCAAAACTGGCTCGTTTTGGGTGTACGTTCAATTGAGGCCTATTTTTCTAAATTGTCTGGGGATCTATGAACAGCTCAAAAAAAAAAAGCTCCAATGTTTATACAAATGGTCTCAAATTGTAGGTCTAGATCAACTGTAACAGAGCATGTAAAGTACATCAATGTGACTATCCTAGTTATGGCTCTATGCACCCTCAAAACTGGCTCGTTTTGGGTGTAATTGAGGCCTATTTTTCTAAATTGTCAATTATGGCCTATTTTTCTAAATTGTCTGGGGATCTCATGAATCAGCTCTAAAAAACTGCTCCAAATGTTTTTTCTAAATTGTCTGGGGATCAAATGGTCTCAAATGGTCAAATTGTAGGTCTAGATCAACTGTAACAGAGCATGTAAAGTACATCACTGTGACTATCCTAGTTATGGCTCTATGCACCCTCAAAACTGGCTCGTTTTGGGTGTACGTTCAATTCAGGCCTATTTTTCTAAATTGTCTGGGGATCTATGAACAGCTCAAAAAAAGCTCCAATGTTTATACAAATGGTCTCAAATTGTAGGTCTAGATCAACTGTAACAGAGCATGTAAAGTACATCAATGTGACTATCCTAGTTATGGCTCTATGCACCCTCAAAACTGGCTCGTTTTGGGTGTACGTTCAATTGAGGCCTATTTTTTTTGGGTGTAAATTGTCTGGGGATCTATGAACAGCTCAAAAAAGCTCCAATGTTTATACAAATGGTCTCAAATTGTAGGTCTAGATCAACTGTAACAGAGGCATGTAAAGTACATCAAATGTGACTATCCTAGTTATGGCTCTATGCACCCTCAAAACTGGCTCAATGTTTTTATGGCTCTATGCACCCTCAAAACTGGCTCGTTTTGGGTGTACGTTCAGGCCTATTTTTATTTTAAATTGTCTGGGGATCTATGAACAGCTCAAAAAAGCTCCAATGTTTATACAAATGGTCTCAAATTGTAGGTCTAGATCAACTGTAACAGAGCATGTAAAGTACATCAATGTGACTATCCTAGTTATGGCTCTATGCACCCTCAAAACTGGCTCGTTTTGGGTGTAATTGAGTTCAATTTTTCTAAATTGTCTGGGGATCTATGAACAGCTCAAAAAAGCTCCAATGTTTATACAAATGGTCTCAAATTGTAGGTCTAGATCAACTGTAACAGAGCATGTAAAGTACATCACTGTGACTATCCTAGTTATGGCTCTATGCACCCTCAAAACTGGCTCGTTTTGGGTGTATTTTTCTAAATTGTCTGGGGCCTATTTTTCTAAATTGTCTGATCAACTGGGATCTCATGAACTAGCTATGCAAAAAACTGGCTCCAATGTATTTTTCTAAATTGTCTGGGGATCTAAACAGCTGGTCTTTATACAAATTGTCTCAAATTGTAGGTCTAGATCAACTGTAACAGAGCATGTAAAGTACATCAATGTGACTATCCTAGTTATGGCTCTATGCACCCTCAAAACTGGCTCGTTTTGGGTGTACGTTCAAATTGTCTGGGGAGGCCTATTTTTCTAAATTGTCTGGGGATCTATGAACAGCTCAAAAACTGGCTCGTTTTGCTCCAATGTTTTTTCTATTGTCTGGGGATCTATGAACAAAAAAGGTCTCAAATTGTAGGTCTAGATCAACTGTAACAGAGCATGTAAAGTACATCACTGTGACTATCCTAGTTATGGCTCTATGCACCCTCAAAACTGGCTCGTTTTGGGTGTACGTTCAATTCAGGCCTATTTTTCTAAATTGTCTGGGGATCTATGAACAGCTCAAAACAGCTCCAATGTTTATACAAATGGACTCAAATTGTAGGTCTAGATCAGCTGTAACAGAGCATGTAAAGTATGTCAATGTGACTATCCTAGTTATGGCTCTATGCACCCTCAAAACTGGCTCGTTTTGGGTGTACGTTCAATTGAGGCCTATTTTTCTAAATTGTCTGGGGATCTATGAACAGCTCAAAAAAGCTCCAATGTTTATACAAATGGACTCAAATTGTAGGTCTAGAACAGAGCATGTAAAGTACATCAATGTGACTATCCTAGTTATGGCTCTATGCACCCTCAAAACTGGCTCGTTTTGGGTGTACGTTCAATTGGCCTATTTTTCTAAATTGTCTGGGGATCTATGGCTCAAAAAAGCTCCAATGTTTATACAAATGGTCTCAAATTGTAGGTCTAGATCAACTGTAACAGGGCATGTAAAGTACATCACTGTGACTATCCTAGTTATGGCTCTATGCACCCTCAAAACTGGCTCGTTTTGGGTGTACGTTCAATTCAGGCCTATTTTTCTAAATTGTCTGGGGATCTATGAACAGCTCAAAAAAGCTCCAATGTTTATACAAATTGTAGGTCTGATCAATGTAACAGAGCATGTAAAGTACATCAATGTGATGGTCTCAATGGTCTCAAATTGTAGGTCTAGATCAACTGTAACAGAGCATGTAAAGTACATCAATGTGACTATCCTAGTTATGGCTCTATGCACCCTCAAAACTGGCTCGTTTTGGGTGTACGTTCAATTGAGGCCTATTTTTCTAAATTGTCTGGGGATCTATGAACAGCTCAAAAACGCTCCAATGTTTATACAAATGGTCTCAAATTGTAGGTCTAGATCAACTGTAACAGGGCATGTAAAGTACATCACTGTGACTATCCTAGTTATGGCTCTATGCACCCTCAAAACTGGCTCGTTTTGGGTGTACGTTCAATTCAGGCCTATTTTTCTAAATTGTCTGGGGATCTATGAACAGCTCAAAACAGCTCCAATGTTTATACAAATGGACTCAAATTGTAGGTCTAGATCAGCTGTAACAGAGCATGTAAAGTATGTCAATGTGACTATCCTAGTTATGGCTCTATGCACC
>NW_024605878.1:0-5860 GCF_018296145.1 Oncorhynchus tshawytscha | reverse complement strand
TGTCAGCAAGCTCCTTCTGGTTCATTTTCCTCAGGACGTGCATATCAGCACCACTGAATATGGAGAGCACACACACACAAGGAGGGAATGTTGTGTTTGTTTAATATTGTTTTAGGACTATGCAAATGGACAAAATGATTAGCCTATGGATTATGAAAACAACAACAATAAATGGGAAAATGGGAGAGGAGAAATGACTAGAGACAGTGATGTTTAACTCACTGACCAGGACCCATGAGTTCTTCTTACCTTTGTTCAGTAGAAAAGTCTCCCTCTCTAAACTCTATAGGTAGACCCATAGACTTGTCACTCTTCATGGACACACAGCTGGGAACAGGGGAGGCTGGTCTCTCCTGCTTGATTGGACTTCAACACAACAGAGACAAACATTACATCTCTCAGATGGGAAAACATAAGTTTCAGCTGAGCTGGAAAATTAGACAGTTGAGGAACAATGGGAAAGTCGTTCTGCTTTGAACGTTGATATACTTGTAACTTTTGAGAAAATGTTTTGGTACCTACTGTAGAGCTCTCATTTGACTACAGGACTGTTACTTTGGCACCCATCCAAATAAATCGTTTTTAATCCAATTAACTGGTGTTTGGTGTTATTGAGTTAAGCGAGTTTCATTGTTTGTTATGCTATAAATAGTTATTTTATGGTTGTAAATGGGAAAATGAACTAGAACATTTGATATAATTACTACTTTAGTAAGGAATTACACATTATTCAGTACTACTGCAGTTGCTACATAATTCCAATAGATGGCAGCAGAAGACCACAAATGACATTTCAGAAGATTAGTTTAGTTTTCTCCCTGGATACACCACCACTCCCCTCACAGGAAAACTCCTGTGTGCTTCTTTCTGTCCCTTTCCACACTGCTAACACAAGAGGAAGGACTGAAAAAGCATTTAACAGATTACTGTGAAGTAATATAATGATGATTCATGTTTATTATTACCTGTTATTATGTGAACGTTCCACCTCATTCTGTATACATCTGGCCCTTCTTTGGACACTGTGTTAACTATCCTCCATTCTGTATACATCTGGCCCTTCTTTGGACACTGTGTTAACTATCCTCCATTCTGTATACATCTGGCCCTTCTTTGGACACTGTGTTAACTATCCTCCATTCTGTATACATCTGGCCCTTCTTTGGACACTGTGTTAACTATCCTCCATTCTGTATACATCTGGCCCTTCTTTGGACACTGTGTTAACTATCCTCCATTCTGTATACATCTGGCCCTTCTTTGGACACTGTGTTAACTATCCTCCATTCTGTATACATCTGGCCCTTCTTTGGACACTGTGTTAACTATCCTCCATTCTGTATACATCTGGCCCTTCTTTGGACACTGTGTTAACTATCCTCCATTCTGTATACATCTGGCCCTTCTTTGGACACTGTGTTAACTATCCTCCATTCTGTATACATCTGGCCCTTCTTTGGACACTGTGTTAACTATCCTCCAAAATGCTTTAATTGGGACTCTGGAGGCGGTATTTCATTTTTGGATAAAAAAACGTTCCCGTTTTAAACAAGATATGTTGTCACGACAAGATGCTCGACTATGCATATAATTGACAGCTTTGGATAGAAAACACTCTGACGTTTCCAAAACTATCTGGGCGAAACCCAGATAAAAATCCAACCAGGAAGTGCCCCATATTTTGAAAGCGCTGCATGCCAATGACTCCTTATATGGCTATGAATGGGCTGAGGAATGAGCTTACGTTTTCTACGTATTCCCCAAGGTGTCTACAGCATTGTGACGTCTTTTTACGCATTTATTTTGAAGAATAGCCGTAAGGGACCACATTGAGCAAGTGGTCACATGATGGCTCCCGCAGAAAATATTGTGTAAAGTACTGAGGTAGCCATTATTCCAATCACTTCTAATGAGAAACCAATTGTCCTGACGGATATATTATCGAATAGATATGTGAAAAACACCTTGAGGATTCATTCTAAGCAATGTTTGCCATGTTTCTGTCGATATTATGGAGCTAATTTGGAAAAAAGTTTGGCGTTGTAGTGACCGCATTTTCCGGTCGATTTCTCAGCCAAACGTGAAGAACGTGAAGAACAAATGGGAGCTATTTCGCCTACAAAAATAATATTTTTGGTTAAAAGGAACATTTGCTATCTAACTGGGAGTCTCCTGAGTGAAAAAATCCAAAGTTCTTCAAAGGTAAATTATTTAATTTGATTGCTTTTCTTATTTTCGTGAAAATGTTGCCTCCTGCTAGCAGGGCATAATGCTATGCTACCCTATGATAAACTTACACAAATGCTTGTCTAGCGTTGGCTGTAAAGCATATTTTGAAAATCTGAGATGACAGTGTGATTAACAAAAGGCTAAGCTGTGTCTCAATATATTTCACTTGTGATTTTCATGAATAGGAAGATTTTCTAGGGATATTTATGTCCGCTGCGTTATGCTAATTATTGAGGCGATGATTACGCTCCCGGATCCGGGTTTGTGGGTCGCAAGAAGTTTTTAATGCCAAACAACACTCCTTCCGTGGCCTCCAACTGCTCTTAACCACTAGTAAAATCCTCGGATGGAGCCACAGTGTCTCCTGACCCCTCCTGTCTCAGCCTCAAGTATTTATGCTGCAGTAGTTTATGTGTCGGGGGACTAGGGTCAGTTTGTTATATCTGGAGTACTTCTCATGTCCTATCCAGTGTCCTGTGTGAATTTAAGTATGCTCTCTCTAATTCTCTCTTTCTCTCTTTATTTCTCTCTCTTGGAGGACCTGAGCCCTAGGACCATGCCTCAGGACTACCTGACATGATTACTCCTTGCTGTCCCCAGTCCACTTGGCCGTGCTGCTGCACCAGTTTCAACTGTTCTGCCTGTGATTATTATTATTTGACCATGCTGGTCATTTATGAACATTTGAACATCTTGGCCATGCAGCCGTATTCATTGATCTGACCAAGGCTTTCGACTCTGTCAATCACCACATCCTCATCGGCAGACTCGACAGCCTTGGTTTCTCAAATGATTGCCTCGCCTGGTTCACCAACTACTTCTCTGATAGAGTTCAGTGTGTCAAATCGGAGGGTCTGCTGTCCGGACCTCTGGCAGTCTCTATGGGGGTGCCACAGGGTTCAATTCTTGGACCGACTCTCTTCTCTGTATACATCAATGAGGTCGCTCTTGCTGCTGGTGAGTCTCTGATCCACCTCTACGCAGACGACACCATTCTGTATACTTCCGGCCCTTCTTTGGACACTGTGTTAACAACCCTCCAGGCAAGCTTCAATGCCATACAACTCTCCTTCCGTGGCCTCCAATTGCTCTTAAATACAAGTAAAACTAAATGCATGCTCTTCAACCGATCGCTACCTGCACCTACCCGCCTGTCCAACATCACTACTCTGGACGGCTCTGACTTAGAATACGTGGACAACTACAAATACTTAGGTGTCTGGTTAGACTGTAAACTCTCCTTCCAGACCCATATCAAACATCTCCAATCCAAAGTTAAATCTAGAATTGGCTTCCTATTTCGCAACAAAGCATCCTTCACTCATGCTGCCAAACATACCCTTGTAAAACTGACCATCCTACCAATCCTCGACTTTGGCGATGTCATTTACAAAATAGCCTCCAATACCCTACTCAACAAATTGGATGCAGTCTATCACAGTGCAATCCGTTTTGTCACCAAAGCCCCATATACTACCCACCATTGCGACCTGTACGCTCTCGTTGGCTGGCCCTCGCTTCATACTCGTCGCCAAACCCACTGGCTCCATGTCATCTACAAGACCCTGCTAGGTAAAGTCCCCCCTTATCTCAGCTCACTGGTCACCATAGCATCTCCCACCTGTAGCACACGCTCCAGCAGGTATATCTCTCTAGTCACCCCCAAAACCAATTCTTTCTTTGGCCGCCTCTCCTTCCAGTTCTCTGCTGCCAATGACTGGAACGAACTACAAAAATCTCTTAAACTGGAAACACTTATCTCCCTCACTAGCTTTAAGCACCAACTGTCAGAGCAGCTCACAGATTACTGCACCTGTACATAGCCCACCTATAATTTAGCCCAAACAACTACCTCTTTCCCAACTGTATTTCATTTTATTTATTTATTTATTTTGCTCCTTTGCACCCCATTATTTTTATTTCTATTTTGCACATTCTTCCATTGCAAATCTACCATTCCAGTGTTTTACTTGCTATATTGTATTTACTTTGCCACCATGGCCTTTTTGCCTTTACCTCCCTTCCCACCTCATTTGCTCACATTGTATATAGACTTGTTTATACTGTATTATTGACTGTATGTCTGTTTTACTCCATGTGTAACTCTGTGTCGTTGTATCTGTCGAACTGCTTTGCTTTATCTTGGCCAGGTCGCAATTGTAAATGAGAACTTGTTCTCAACTTGCCTACCTGGTTAAATAAAGGTAAAATAAAATAAAATAAATAAAAACAATCTCCACCCAACACAGCCAGAAGAGGACTGGCCACCCCACATAGCCTGGTTCCTCTCTAGGTTTCTTCTTTTAGGTTTCTTCTTCTTAGGTTTTGGCCTTTCTAGGGAGTTTTTCCTAGCCACCGTGCTTCTACACCTGCATTGCTTGCTGTTTGGGGTTTTAGGCTGGGTTTCTGTACAGCACTTTGAGATATCAGCTGATGTACGAAGGGCTATATAAATAAATTTGATTTGATTTGAGTTAAACCAAATGCATGCTTTTCAACCGTTTTTATTTACTAACATAATATTATTACTAAAATAGGTTTTAAAACGTTTTCTAGGCTACCCTATCCTAGAATTAGGGTTAGGGTTATGGAAAAATAGGTTATACCTAGGGTTGGGGTTAAGTATCAAATAGGTAATTCGTAGGGTTAGAGTTTCTGTATAGCACATTGTGACATCTGCTGATGTAAAAAGGGCTTTATAAATACATTTGATTGATTGTTAGGTTTAGGGTTTTTAAGGCAATAAACGGTATTGGTTTATAGCTCTCTAGCCCCTCCCTGTGGCCTGTGTACTACATAACTCATTCACGACACATGCTAGGCTCATAAACTGAGGTAGCAACTGTGTCAGATCTACAAATCAATGAGATAGACCTGTCCATTTGGTTTGCAACTCAGTGTACCTGTACAGCATTTGCTCAATTCGATGCCTTCAAATTAAGATTTCGATGCATGTCAAATTACCCAGCAGCCATTTAGAAACAACAAGTCATCAAAAAAAGTTATTTGTTAATTAAACAATGTCTTCTGGCTGTTTAAATCAGTCACATCTTGAAAAAGACAACAGGGACATGTGTTTTGTTTAGGTTGAATACCTTTTTCTGGAAACAAATATGGTTAACCATGACCAGAAAAGGTTTAAGGTTTAGCACTGTGGGTCACCACAACGTGTATCCAGGGGAACAGTGATCACGCTCACCAAGTAGCTGTAACCCTGTTAATAATAAGTAACCTGAGGTCAGAGTTCAAGCTTAATGACAGCAGGTGTCATTGATACAATGGTGAAGCTGCCATTGTGACGCAGAACAATGAGCTGGGAATAGAACGTTCAGAAGGTGAGTTGATTCCACGGAGCTCAATAGAACTAATAGGAGCTGGCAGGAAGAAGAATGACCTAAAATAAGGCCTGTTTTTTAGCGATTACTATATAACATAACGTAATGTTATGAAACTTGGCTCCATGGCGGATGCAATTAACTAGTTATCAGAAAAAAACGTTGTAAATGTCATGTTTCCAGCCTACTTGAGGCTCACCGAAAATAATAATAAGATTCCTCCCTGACCACCAGTGTGTTTGGATATAATGAAGATCAATTCAGTGAAGAAGAACCTCTAGAGTTCTGACCAAAGA
>NW_024605877.1:0-5859 GCF_018296145.1 Oncorhynchus tshawytscha | reverse complement strand
GATTGTAAATGATGCAGACAATTACATTGATGTATTTGAATTACATTGATGGAAGCAAATAATCTTGTCGCAATATTAAGCTGAAAAAATAAATGTGTGTGTGTGTGTGTGTGTGTGTGTATATATATATATATTTTTAGAATATACCTTTTTTATTCCCGCAAACCCTACCACCCTTCCCCCAATTGGAGTAAACTAATGAACAATAAGACTCAGGCTTCTACCTTCAGTTTATACATCTTATACACATTTTACAATCTATTTTACAATAGTTATATTTTGTTTGTTTTTAGTTCTTCCTCTATTTCTGATGTCCATCCAGTTTGATTTATATTGGTAACTGTGTTATTTCACAACATTTCTGAACCTTTATACATTTTACAGACCCGTATGTTTTACATTGGTTCTCTTGTTATTAGTCCCTCCCTTCAGCTCCATTCAACCCCTCCCATCTGTCTCTCAACACCATCCAGTCCCACCCTTCAGCTCCATTCAACCCCTCCCATCTGTCTCTCAACACCATCCAGTCCTACCCTTCAGCTCCATTCAACCCTCCCATCTGTCTCTCAACACCATCCAGTCCCTCCCTTCAGCTCCATTCAACCCCTCCCATCTATCTCTCAACACCATCCAGTCCCTCCCTTCAGCTCCATTCAACCCCTCCCATCTATCTCTCAACACCATCCAGTCCCACCTTCAGCTTCATTCCATCTAGTCTCTCAGCACCATCCAGTCCTTCAGTTCTCCATTCTATCTATCTCTCAACACCATCCAGTTTCATTCAGTCCAGTTTGTCCCTTCCATCAGCTCCATTCCAGTCCCACCCTCCCATCCCATCTGTCAACACCATCCAGTCCCACACTCCATTCCATCTATCTCTCTCCATCCAGTCCCACCCTTCAGCTCCCATCTCTATCTCTCAACACCATCCAGTCCCACCCTTCAGCTCCATTCAACCCCTCCCATCTGTCTCTCAACACCATCCAGTCCCACCCTTCAGCTCCATTCAACCCCTCCCATCTGTCTCACCATCCAGTCCCTCCCTTCAGCTCCATCCCCTCCCATCTATCTCAACACCATCCAGTCCCACCCTTCAGCTCCATTCAACCCCTCCCATCTATCTCTCAACACCATCCAGTCCCACCCTTCAGCTCCATTCAACCCCTCCCATCTATCTCTCAACACCATCCAGTCCCACCCTTCAGCTCCATTCAGCTCCATCTTTATCTCTCAACCCATCCAGTCCCACCCTTCAGCTCCATTCAACCCCTCCATCTGTCTCTCAACACCATCCAGTCCCACCCTTCAGCTCCATTCCCATCTGTCTCTCCATCAGTCCCACCCTTCAGCTCCATCCAACCCCTCCCATCTATCTCAACACCATCCAGTCCCACCCTTCAGCTCCATTCAACCCCTCCCATCCCATCTAGTCCCACCCTCTCCATCAACAACACCATCCAGTCCCACCCTTCAGCTCCATTCAACCCCTCCCATCTATCTCTCAACATCATCCAGTCCCACCCTTCAGCTCCATCCAACCCCCTCCTCCCATCTGATCTCTCAACACCATCCAGTCCCACCCTTCAGCTCCATTCAACCCTCCCATCTGTCTCTCAACACATCCAGTCCCACCCTTCAGCTCCATTCAACCCCTCCCATCGATCTCTCAACACCATCCAGTCCCACCCTTCAGCTCCATTCAACCTCCATCTCTCCATCTGCTCTCCCATCAACACCATCCAGTCCCACCCTTCAGCTCCATTCAACCCCTCCCATCTGTCTCTCAACACCATCCAGTCCCACCCTTCAGCTCCATTCATCCAATCTCTCAACCCATCCAGTCCATCAGCTCCATCAACCCCTCCCATCATCTCTCACACCATCCAGTCCCACCCTTCAGCTCCATCCAACCCCTCCCATCGATCTCTCAACATCATCCATTTTGGATTTCTATTTGCCATATATTTTTCAACTGTGATGTGATGCTTCACAAAAGTACTGAACCTTTCTATTCTCATAGCTTCTACAGATTGTAAATAAAATAAATAAACATTTTTGCTAAATTAATTATATTATTGATTGATTATGGCTTTTGAAATCACCCAGTATTGCTATCTGCAGCGTTAGGTCAAGGCAAATGTTGCAATTCTTCAGCCTTCCTGGACCTGCATCAACATAAACGATCTAATGACTCTGCCTCCTCAAAGCAAAATCTGCAGAGCTGGGAAGACTGTATCCCCATATATCCCCATATATATAACATTAGATCGGTTGCAAGAATTTCGTATAGTAATTTAAATAGAAAAATTTGAAGTTTTGAATCTGCCGGATTGCGTATCAATTCATAAACCATGTGCCATGGTACATCGGAAATTTATTCCCATCTATTTCGCAATTTATATGGCACAGCTGTCAGTTTTTTGGTCCTTAAATTAAATTGGTGAATGTTTTATTATTTACCTTTATTTAACCAGGCAAGTCAGTTAAGAACAAATTCTTATTTTCAATGACGGCCTAGGAACAGTGGGTTAACTGCCTGTTCAGGGGCAGAACGCCAGATTTGTACCTTTCAGCTCGGGGTTTGAACTTGCAATTTTCCGGTTCCTAGTCCAACTCTCTAACCACTAGGCTACCCTGCCCACTTATTCCCCTTCTACTTGCCTCTTCCATTCTTGTGGTAATGCTGCAATTAGTTGGTTGTAATTGTGGGTAGAGCAGACATTTACATATGTCTGTGTTAGCTGCATGTGTGACACAACTCCACCAGTCCTATTTATGATATCATTCACTGAAATTATACCTTTTTTAAATTCGAAAAAATGTTTTTTTTTAATCAATTAGTATTGTATTATTTGTTCTGTCTTTTCAGGTGGATTAAACTGAAATTACAACCAACTTTCTAAGGCTTGTTTAAAAAATAACGATATTTTGGAGATTATTTCCTTTTCAAACAACCGAAAGTTAGTAGGTGTAATCTGAATAAAGGGAAAAGGCCCTTCTTGAACACAGGACGAGACATTCCTACCAATTTACTAGAGAACCAGTTTGGATTTAAGTATAACTTTGTATGACTGATGCCTTTAGTGAGGGTTGAGTTTACGAATGTACGGTTTATTAACCCAACTCCCCACAGGCTACTGTTTGGCCGCAGCCCACGACAAATAAATGAAGGATACTTTATAAACCACCCGCGACCTTCTCTTGTGAAAACCAGACATAAGAGAGAGAACAACGTCTAAACCTGGTCTAAACCTCCAATGCTCCCTGGCCAACCCCCCTCCACACCTCTCCACCAATCACCAGGAAGCCCGGCATCAGAACGTTCCAGGCATTCCTGTGATTGGCAGATAGCAGGTTGATTGGCATGTCGAACATCGACACTGGTGAAATGCTGTTAAATTTAACAACTAATAGATATTTCTAAGTAACAACCAACAACTTAAAAATATGATGTTGAAATGATCATTATTGTGTTGGACTGACATGCCAGATCTAGTTATGAACGTCAGTTGTGCTTGGAACATTTCAACAGACGTCGTCTTGATCTTTCTCCTCTGGAAAGGCCATGTGGCAGGTAACGACCAAACTATCACTTGGAATGTAGTTTGGATCTACACATGTTTTCAACGAAATGTCAAAAAATATTCCTTAAATAATATTCTTCAAGTACGAAAAGCCTTTATCTAGTTATATTGCCAGAGTAAGTTATATATTTGCACGTTGATAAACTAGCTAGTTAACTTCCATGATGTCTGTATAGTTAACTAGTGGTGGGCATGCTACTAGCTAGTTGACTTCCATGATGTCTGTATAGTTAACTAGTGGTGGGCATGCTACTAGCTAGTTGACTTCCATGATGTCTGTATAGTTAACTAGTGGTGGGCATGCTACTAGCTAGTTAACTTCCATGATGTCTGTATAGTTAACTAGTGGTGGGCATGCTACTAGCTAGTTAACTTCCATGATGTCTGTATAGTTAACTAGTGGTGGGCATGCTACTAGCTAGTTGACTTCCATGATGTCTGTATAGTTAACTAGTGGTGGGCATGCTACTAGCTAGTTGACTTCCATGATGTCTGTATAGTTAACTAGTGGTGGGCATGCTACTAGCTAGTTGACTTCCATGATGTCTGTATAGTTAACTAGTGGTGGACATGCTACTAGCTAGTAAGTTAGCAGTGCATTTACTTGCCTCAGTGCTGTTTATAACTTTTGTCATTTTTGTGTACGTTTTATATGAACCGAAATAGCTATGTAACATATTAGCTACCTAGCTTAGCAAAATGCATCGTCAGCAAACATTACAGTAGAGCTGAACACATGTGTCCCTGCAAGGTAATGTTTTCCTGCTAGGCAAGCTAATGTAAACTCACCCCATTCCGTACAAACTTGTGCAACAGCGACATTCAAACGGCTCGAAAGAAAACTAAGTCAAAATCGGGTGTGTGAACTAGGTTTCTATTCATGCGTTGATCGACATGGTAATGGCTCTATAGTATTAGAGAAAAGTTACATCTTGATCTGTCATGTCGTAACGTACAGCACGCATAAAACAACTATTTCTGTCTTACAATCTCTCTCCACCAGGTGTAGCACTTCTATCATCCTTTAAAAACAAGAAATGGACAGTGACTGGGGGATACCTAGTCATTTTTTTGTCAAACCTTCAAATAGGTATGTAATGACACATTATATAAACTCTTTATAGTGTTTTATTTACATTTTAGAGGCGATAAGGTGATAAGTTGGAAAGATCAAGTGGAAAAAAAGCCATTTTCCCACACAACATCTCTCCTTCTCACTATCACGCATTAGTTCCTCTTCCCCACCCGCCATTTTTAAAAAGACCCGACGGGGCTCATTGCCTGCTTGAATTATGCAGAAACGGGCAGCATTTAGGTCATGTAATTGATTCTGTTAGAAAGGGGAGAAATTGTGCTTTACAATGGTATTGACATTATAGTTGATCTGGAAATATTACGTTTTTGGGGCGCTAAAATAAGGGCAATTGTACGGACCAAGGCGATGTACGAGTTTACGTGAGTTTACGTTAGCTATCTAAAGCTGAAGTCATTTGAGTGTTATTTTCCTGACATTGTCATAGGTTTTAATACAACTTCTCTTCTTTAGGTTTAGGTGTTCAGACGTTCCTGAGTACTGGACAGACCATATTTTCCAGAATACATTGACAAGGTATGTCAATATATTCAAATGTCTTTGTGTTTTCATTGTAACTCACATAAGGGCTTGTAGGGCCCCATTATTTCCGCAATGTTGAAAACTCAAGAGGGAATCCAGAAGTTGAAACAGAATACAGGTTCCCCTCGGACAGGATACACAGGATATATATATATTTTTACAGTAACCCAACATTAGTGTGAATAATAGGTATTAGATATATATATATTTTTATTTCGCCTTTATTTAACCAGGTAGGCTAGTTGAGAACAAGTTCTAATTTTTCAACTGCGACCTGGCCAAGATAAAGCAAAGCAGTTTGACACATACAACACAGAGTTACACATGGAATAAACAAACATCGTCAATATTACAGTAGAAAAGGACAACAAAAAGTCTATATACAGTGAGTGCAAATGAGGTAAGATAAAGGAGATAAGGCAGTAAATAGGCCATAGTGGTGAAGTAAATACAATATGGCAATTAAACACTGGAATGGTAGATGTGCAGAAGATGAATGTGCAAGTAGAGATACTGGGGTGCAAAGGAGCAAAATAAATACAGTATGGGGAGGAGGTCGTTGGATGGGCTGTTTACAGATGAGTTATGTACAGGTGCAGTGATCTGTGAGCTGGTGCTTAAAGCTAGTGAGGGAGATATGAGTCTCCAGCTTCAGTGAGT
>NW_024605876.1:0-5858 GCF_018296145.1 Oncorhynchus tshawytscha | reverse complement strand
TAACCTAGATATAGGCTGCCTACCATAGCCTCAGGAGCATAGTGCAATGAGTGTCGTTAGTTGACAGATGAAACAGTACCTGGGCCAGTGAGATTTGTTTACTTATTTTAAGCTACAAATTTTGAATAATCTCCAGTTGGTTTGCATTTTTAAACTACAACCTGGTTTGGTTTTTGAAAACAAAAGAAATGGGAAGAAAGATTAATTAATTCAAAGTGAAAAAGTCTCCACTTACGTAAAATGCAGCCAGAGGATGGATCAAGAGGATGTAGAGAGAGAGCAAGAGAGACTAAAGGTGTCAGCCGTAGGTCTGAGTGGTCTGAATAGAAGGGTGGTAGGTGTGAAGGGTCTTTATTTGGAGCTGCAGGGTGAACAGAATAGAACAAGTTTAGAATTGTATTTGACTGCTGTGTGTGTAGGATACTTATTTTAATAAACATGTTTAATTGAGCATTAAGATGTACTTCATTTGAAAGTGGATTACATCACAAAAACTACAGGTGATGTACAAAAATGTAAAGAATGTGAATGATGGATAATAAGATGACCATTGGATAGATACACATTCACTGTGGATGGGAGCATTGCTGTCTGGTGGGTCCAATTCATCCATTGTTTGCAGTTTTAGATCTTGTGGAGCAAACAATTGTCTTTAGAAAGGCTTTGAAAAGACAAGTTGAACTAGCTCTATTAGACAGGGTGTCAAACTCATTCCACAGAGGGCAGAGTGTCTGTGGGTTTTTTGTTTTTTCATTTCAATGGACAACCTAACCAGGTGAGCGGAGTTCCTTGGTCATTTTTGACCTTCATTTATCAATCAAGGGTGGTGTCACGACTCCCGCCGAAGTCGGCTCCTCTCCTTGTTCGGGCGGCGATCGACGTCACTGGCTTTCTAGCTATCGCCGCTCCATTTTTCATATATTCATTTGTTTTGTCTTGTCCCATACACACCTGGCTTTCATTCCCTAATCATTCTACATGTATTTAGCCCTCTGTTTCCCATCATGTCTTTGTGTAATTGTGGATTATTGTCGGGCGCTTTACTTTTGTCATGTTCTGTGTTTTTGGCATGTTATTGTTTTTAAGTGCTGTGTATTTTGGAACGGAATTAAAGTGCGCCTGTTCACAACACTCTGCTCTCCTGCACCTGACTTCGCCTCCCGTACACCCTTTTGACAGGTGGAGCAAAAACCTGCAGGCACTCGGACCTCCCATGGTAGGAGTTTGACACATTAACGTAATTAACCACTCAAACTATTTTAATCAGGTGTAGATGTTGCCCAGAACAAAACCCTGCGCCCACCGCGTCATCCATTGACTGCCTAGCTCGCCTAGCTAGCTAGCTGAAACTGTTGAGTAGGCCTATAAGCTAAGACGTTCATTGAAAACCTTAACAGATCAGTGAAAATGCATAGTGGTTTGAGAAATGACGTAAAAGCTAGAAATCAATCTCCATAACATTACATACTTGGATTACAACCACATTGTTTTATTGCATGCTTCACTTACCGGGAAAGAGAATGATCGGGTACGTTCCAAAGTTGCCTTTGTTGTAGTCATGATGCGCATTTGTGTTGTAGGTCAATATACGCGGATTCTGCACAGACTAAGAATACACATTCAAACTACCTGGAAATGCGTTTATTTTATAAAATGTATATATTTTTAATAATCCGAACAACGCATAAAGTAACCTCCTTGCAGCCGACTGTGTTGACGTGCTGGAACGCGCTCCGCATTACGTTGGGTTGAAGTTGTCTATGTACAGTACTGATTTTGGGTCAGTTTTCCGTTATTTTCTCGTACGACTTGGGAGAGAAAGCAACGTCAGCCGCAAGGGTTTTGATCGGACAACATATGTTTTGACTGCAATGACCGCAAACAACACCCACAAATATCAAGTGAAATCAAGCATAGAAAACAGTATTTGCCATTGGATGTAGGCTAAACATTGGAACCGCTCCAATATTATTGTGTAGATATGACTTGGTCTTAAAGCAACCAAACATTTGTTAGTTATTTTTGCATTTCATTATTACTTTTTTACTTTAGTCTTCATTATATAGTTATATTGTTTGTATAGCCTGTATCTCAGACTACCAGAACCTTAATAATCACCATACTTACTTCACAAGCAATTACACTAGTTGACTGCACAGACACATAGTAGGATACTGACACTCACTCCGTGGTGGTCGTGAATGGGTATGAAGGCTGGACAAGTCGGGAGTTCTCGGAAATTCCTCGTTCCGACTAGGACGTTTTCACTTGAATGACCCTCCAAATAGGAATTACAAGTGGGAAATTAGAAAATGATGTTGCCAATCTTAATGGTTTAAGAATTGTTCGACTTCAAAAGCACTTGAACACAATCACGTTGGAGTTATAACTTCCCATTTCCCGCGAGAATGTCAAGCCAGCATAATACTGCATTCAAGTGCTAGTCGGTACTAGGAAACTGACATTTCTGACTTGCTAACTGGTTGAACGCGTTACAGTATCCTAAGTATATAACATGATTGACATGACCGTAATTAATTATTTTACATTAACCTGTAATAAATGCATTGAAGTAAATTGAAATGGGTTATGAAGAAAATCGTGTACTGTTGCCTACACGACAAAATGGCCTTTCTGATTACAAGTGCACCAGTATACCATAGTATTAAGCGAAATCAAGCATAGAAAACAGCATTGGCATTAATAAAACCATTTTTTTTTAACGTAAATGTATTTTCTCAACAATTATGATCAGCAAGTCTAAAACAGTACATATGCATACGACACATTATAAAACAAAGACAACATTTCTGTATATTCACAACGTTGAATTAGCCATAAAGAATAACAAAATGAAATATAGACTATCGCGTCTATGGTTGTTACAAATTTAACCAGTAGGCGTTTGCATATTTTTTGCACGAATTAAGAAACATAAATTCGTGTCTTTTCTCACGAATTAAGCCACACAAAACGCACGAAATATGCTGAAATGCATTATGTACATATATGCAGGAATTGAATGTGAGACTGTGTTGCAACTACAGACGACATTTTAAAAAAAAAATAAAAAATAAAAAACGTTGAGGTCCATCCAACAGCAAATAATGTTTCACTACACGATTTGAATGACCCTTACCGAGTGTAAACATCGAATTTAAATGGGAAATAGCTAAATTATACAGGCAATAATAAAAACGATATGCTTCACTAGACTATAGGTGATTTTGTTTGTGGGTAAAATGAAGAGAATATTCAAGTTAAGTTCAAGTTTATTCGGCTATTGCTTTTCCATCCGCACAGAGACGAGAGAAACAAGGAACAGAGAAATAGTAACATCACATTTAACAAAAAAATATAGCTTATGCAGAGAGTGTGCAGTTGCTTCGATAAATATGCAATTTGGGTTTTATTATAGGCTAAGAGCAGTTAATATGTGATTAATTCATTTACACACAAAAACAATATTTGAGTCCAAGAACGCAGTAGACAAAAAGGAGGAAATGCATGTCCAAATTAAGAGCAATATACCAAACGATATAGGCAAAACGATTAAACAGGCCTAGACAACTCGCAGAACTGAATTCCTTTGAGAACTTACAGTGCCTTGCGAAAGTATTCGGCCCTCTTGAACTTTGCGACCTTTTTGCCACATTTCAAGCTTCAAACATAAAGATATAAAACTGTATTTTTTGTGAAGAATCAACAACAAGTGGGACACAATCATGAAGTGGAACAACATTTATTGGATATTTCAAACTTTTTTAACAAATCAAAAAACTGAAAAATTGGGCGTGCAAAATTATTCAGCCCCTTTACTTTCAGTGCAGCAAACTCTCTCCAGAAGTTCAGTGAGGATCTCTGAATGATCCAATGTTGACCTAAATGACTAATGATGATAAATACAATCCACCTGTGTGTAATCAAATCTCTGTATAAATGCACCTGCACTGTGATAGTCTCAGAGGTCTGTTAAAAGCGCAGAGATCATCATGAAGAACAAGGAACACACCAGGCAGGTCTGAGATACTGTTGTGAAGAAGTTTAAAGCCGGATTTGATACAAAAGATTTCCAAGCTTTAAACATCCCAAGGAGCACTGTGCAAGCGATAATATTGAAATGGAAGGAGTATCAGACCACTGCAAATCTACCAAGACCTGGCCGTCCCTCTAAACTTTCAGCTCATACAAGGAGAAGACTGATCAGAGATGCAGCCAAGAGGCCCAAGATCACTCTGGATGAACTGCAGAGATCTACAGCTGAGGTGGGAGACTCTGTCCATAGGACAACAATCAGTCGTATATTGCACAAATCTGGCCTTTATGGAAGAGTGGCAAGAAGAAAGCCATTTCTTAAAGATATCCATAAAAAGTGTTGTTTAAAGTTTGCCACAAGCCATCTGGGAGACACACCAAACATGTGGAAGAAGGTGCTCTGGTCAGATGAAACCAAAATTGAACTTTTTGGCAACAATGCAAAACATTATGTTTGGCGTAAAAGCAACACAGCTCATCACCGTGAACACACCATCCCCACTGTCAAACATGGTGGTGGCAGCATCATGGTTTGGACCTGCTTTTATTCAGCAGGACAGGGAAGATGGTTAAAATTGATGGGAAGATGGATGGAGCCAAATACAGGACCATTCTGGAAGAAACCTGATGGAGTCTGCAAAAGACCTGAGACTGGGACGGAGATTTGTCTTCCAACAAGACAATGATCCAAAACATAAAGCAAAATCTACAATGGAATGGTTCAAAAATAAACATATCCAGGTGTTAGAATGGCCAAGTCAAAGTCCAGACCTGAATCCAATCAAGAATCTGTGGAAAGAACTGAAAACTGCTGTTCACAAATGCTCTCCATCCAACCTCACTGAGCTCGAGCTGTTTTGCAAAGGAGGAATGGGAAAAATTTCAGTCTCTCTATGTGCAAAACTGATAGAGACATACCCAAAGCGACTTACAGCTGTAATCGCAGCAAAAGTGGCTACAAAGTATTAATCTTAAGGGGGCTGAATAATTTTTGCACGCCCAATTTTTCATTTTGATTTGTTAAAAAAGTTTGAAATATCCAATAAATGTCGTTCCACTTCATGATTGTGTCCCTTGAGAGTTCTTCACAAAAATACAGTTTTATATCTTTTATGTTTGAAGCCTGAAATGTAAAAGATGTCTAAAGTTCTAGGGGCCAAATACTTTCGCAAGGCATCAAAAACAGAAAATATCACAGTAATGGTTGAACCTACCCACTATGATGTCCTTCACATGTCGCGTCTTGATGCCCTCTCCCGCACCAATTTAGTTGGGTGTATAGGTCGATCCGAAAATAATAACTGAGATCGGAAAAGAAAATGTTAATGCAGACAATTGTCTTTCAAATCTGCCTGTTATACTTTCAGAACATAAAGGTTCAAGTCTTACCAGACATGTTTCTGCACACTAATACAGTTCCAACTTAGCACTAACACCAGACTCAACTAATCAACTCATTTTAGTTTGAATGAGTTGTGTTTGAGGTAAACTAGAATAATTAACCCATTCCATCGGGCACTGCAGCCAATTCCCCTTGGCTGTATTCCAACACTATACACACTTTAACTGCTGCTGGGTGAGCTCGTGTGTCGGTAGATCAAATATAAGGAACAACTGATGGGCTAGAACACAAAGGTTATTAAGAATTATACTGTAACACAGTTGTTGTGAATCCCTCTATGTAGCCCATGAAAGGATTAGAGAACATATTTTAAAATGTTTAATGTGCTGGTCCAAGTCTCTCATTCGAAGTCCTAGAGCTCCCACAATGTAAGTTGTGGCAGTATGGGTTCCTGTCCTCCTCATCCCTCTGTGGTTCTTGG
>NW_024605873.1:0-5844 GCF_018296145.1 Oncorhynchus tshawytscha | reverse complement strand
TTCTCTATTATACCATGACAGACCATCAGACCAGCTAGTTCTACTGTCTCTATTATATTACGACAGAGCAGCTAGATCTACTGTCTCCTTTATAGTATGATAGACCAGCTAGATATACTGTCTCTATTATATTATGACAGACGAGCTAGATCTACTGTCTATTATATTATGAGAGACCAGGTAGATATACTGTCTCTATTATATTATGACAGACCAGCTAGATCTACTGTCTCTATTATATTGTTAGAGACCAGCTAGATCTACTGTCTCTTTTATAATATGACAGACCAGCTAGATATACTGTCTCTATTATATTATGACAGACCAGCTAGATCTACACTCTCTATTATATTATGACAGACCAGCTAGATCTAATGTCTCTATTATATTATGGCAGACCAGCTAGATCTACTGTCTCTTTTATAATATGACAGACCAGCTAGATATACTGTCTCTTTTATATTATGACAGACCAGCTAGATCTACTGCCTCTATTATATTATGACAGACCAGCTAGATCTACTGTGTCTGTTATATTATGACAGACCAGCTAGTTCTACTGTCTCTATTATATTATGATAGACCAGCTAGATCTACTGTCTCTATTATATCATGACAGACCAGCTAGATCTACTGTCTCTTTTATAGTATGACAGACCAGCTAGATATACTGTCTCTATTATATTATGACAGACCAGCTAGAGATTATATTATGACAGACTAGATCTACTGTCTCTATTATATTATAACAGACCAGCTAGATCTACTGTCCCTATTATATATTATGACAGACCAGCTAGATCTAATGTCTCTATTATATTATGACAGACCAGCTAGATCTACTGTCTCTATTATATTATGACAGACCAGCTAGATCTACTGTCTCTATTATATTATAACAGACCAGCTAGATCTACTGTCTCTGTTATATTATGACAGACCAGCTAGTTCTACTGTCTCTATTATATTATGACAGAGCCAGCTAGATCTACTGTCTCTTTATATTATGACAGACCAGCTAGATATACTGTCTCTATTATATTATGACAGACCAGCTAGATCTACTGTCTCTATTATATTATGACAGACCAGCTAGATATACTGTCTCTATTATATTATGACAGACCAGCTAGATCTACTGTCTCTATTATATTATTAGAGACCAGCTAGATCTACTGTCTCTATTATATTATGACAGACCAGCTAGATATACTGTCTCTATTATATTATGACAGACCAGCTAGATCTACTGTCTCTATTATTATGACAGACCAGCTAGATCTACTGTCTCTATTATATTATGACAGACCAGCTAGATCTACTGTCTCTTTTATATTATGACAGACCAGCTAGATCTACTGTCTCTATTATATTATGACAGACCAGCTAGATCTACTGTCTCTATTATATTATGACAGACCAGCTAGATCTACTGTGTCTCTATTATATTATGACAGACCAGCTAGATCTACTGTCTCTATTATATTATGACAGACCAGCTAGATCTACTGTCTCTATTATATTATGACAGACCAGCTAGATCTACTGTCTCTATTATATTATGACAGACCAGCTAGATCTACTGTCTCTATTATATTATGACAGACCAGCTAGATCTACTGTCTCTATTATATTATGACAGACCAGCTAGATCTACTGTCTCTATTATATTATACTGTCTCTATTATATTATGACAGACCAGCTAGATCTACTGTCTCTATTATATTATGACAGACCAGCTAGATCTACTGTCTACTGTCTCTATTATATTATGACAGACCAGCTAGATCTACTGTCTCTATTATATTATGACAGACCAGCTAGATCTACTGTCTCTATTATATTATGACAGACCAGCTAGATCTACTGTCTCTGTTATATTATGACAGACCAGCTAGTTCTACTGTCTCTATTATATTATGACAGACCAGCTAGATCTACTGTCTCTATTATATTATGACAGACCAGCTAGATCTACTGTCTCTGTTATATTATGACAGACCAGCTAGATCTACTGTCTCTATTATATTATGACAGACCAGCTAGATCTACTGTCTCTATTATATTATGACAGACCAGCTAGATCTACTGTCTCTTTATTATATATGACATGACAGACCAGCTAGATCTACTGTCTCTATTATATTATGACAGACCAGCTAGATCTACTGTCTCTATTATATTATGACAGACCAGCTAGATCTACTGTCTCTATTATATTATGACAGACCAGCTAGATCTACTGTCTCTATTATATTATGACAGACCAGCTAGATCTACTGTCTCTATTATATTATGACAGACCAGCTAGATCTACTGTCTCTATTATATTATGACAGACTGTCACCGTAGGTCAAAGTATTTTGTGTTTATCTTTATGTATTTGGTCAGGCCAGGGTGTGGCATGGGGTTTTTGTAATTGTGGTGTGTTTGTCTTGGGGTTTTGGTGGTGGTATTGGGATTGTAGCTTAGTGGGTTGTCTAGCAAGGTCTATGGCTGTCTGGAGTGGTTCTCAATCAGAGGCAGGTGCTTATCGTTGTCTCTGATTGGGAACCATATTTAGGCAGCCATATTCTTTGAGTTTGTCGTGGGTGATTGTCCTGAGTGTCTTGATGTCCTTGTTTGATGTTAGTTGACACAAGTATAGGCTGTTTTACGGTTTTCGTTTCGTTTATTGTTTGAGTGTTCGTGTTTAGTCGTGTTTACGTTTGTTTAAATAAACATGGATCAGCTAGACACGCTGCAGTTTGGTCCGACTCTCCTTCACTATATGAAAACCGTTACACAGACCAGCTAGATCTACTGTCTCTATTATATCATGACAGACCAGCTAGATCTACTGTCTCTTTTATAGTATGACAGACCAGCTAGATATACTGTCTCTATTATATTATGACAGACCAGCTAGATCTACTGTCTCTATTATATTATGACAGACCAGCTAGATATACTGTCTCTATTATATTATGACAGACCAGCTAGATCTACTGCCTCTATTATATTATGACAGACCAGCTAGATCTACTGTCTCTATTATATTATGACAGACCAGCTAGATCTACTGTCTCTATTATATTATGACAGACCAGCTAGATCTACTGTCTCTATTATATTATGACAGACCAGCTAGATCTACTGTCTCTATTATATTATGACAGACCAGCTAGATCTACTGTCTCTATTATATTATGACAGACCAGCTAGATCTACTGTCTCTATTATATTATGACAGACCAGCTAGATCTACTGTCTCTATTATATTATGACAGACCAGCTAGATCTACTGTCTCTATATTATATAGATCTATGACAGACCAGCTAGATCTACTGTCTCTATTATATTATGACAGACCAGCTAGATCTACTGTCTCTTTATATTATGACAGACCAGATCTACTGTCTAGATATACTGTCTCTATTATATTATGACAGACCAGCTAGATCTACTGTCTCTATTATATTATGACAGACCAGCTAGATCTACTGTCTCTATTATATTATGACAGACCAGCTAGATCTACTGTCTCTATTATATTATGACAGACCAGCTAGATCTACTGTCTCTATTATATTATGACAGACCAGCTAGATCTACTGTCTCTATTATATTATGACAGACCAGCTAGATCTACTGTCTCTATTATATTATGACAGACCAGCTAGATCTACTGTCTCTATTATATTATGACAGACCAGCTAGATCTACTGTCTCTATTATTATGACAGACCAGCTAGACAGACCAGCTAGTCTCTATTATTATATTATGACAGAGACCAGCTAGATCTACTGTCTCTATTATATTATGACAGACCAGCTAGATCTACTGTCTCTATTATATTATGACAGACCAGCTAGATCTACTGTCTCTATTATATTATGACAGACCAGCTAGATCTACTGTCTCTATTATATTATGACAGACCAGCTAGATCTACTGCCTCTATTATATTATGACAGACCAGCTAGATCTACTGTCTCTATTATATTATGACAGACCAGCTAGTTCTACTGTCTCTATTATATTATGACAGACCAGCTAGATCTACTGTCTCTATTATATTATGACAGACCAGCTAGATCTACTGTCTCTATTATATATGACAGACCAGCTAGATCTACTGTCTATTATATTATGACAGACCAGCTAGATCTACTGTCTCTATTATATTATGACAGACCAGCTAGATCTACTGTCTCTATTATATTATGACAGACCAGCTAGATATACTGTCTCTATTATATTATGACAGACCAGCTAGATCTACTGTCTCTATTATATTATGACAGACCAGCTAGATCTACTGTCTCTATTATATTATGACAGACCAGCTAGTTCTACTGTCTCTATTATATTATGACAGACCAGCTAGATCTACTGTCTCTATTATATCATGACAGACCAGCTAGATCTACTGTCTCTTTTATATTATGACAGACCAGCTAGATATACTGTCTCTATTATATTATGACAGACCAGCTAGATCTACTGTCTCTATTATATTATGACAGACCAGCTAGATCTACTGTCTCTATTATATTATGACAGACCAGCTAGATCTAGTCTCTATTATATTATGACAGACCAGCTAGATCTACTGTCTCTATTATATTATGACAGACCAGCTAGATCTACTGTCTCTATTATATTATGACAGACCAGCTAGATCTACTGTCTCTATTATATTATGACAGACCAGCTAGATCTACTGTCTCTATTATATTATGACAGACCAGCTAGATCTACTGTCTCTGTTATATTATGACAGACCAGCTAGTTCTACTGTCTCTATTATATTATGACAGACCAGCTAGATCTACTGTCTCTATTATATTATGACAGACCAGCTAGATATACTGTCTCTATTATATTATGACAGACCAGCTAGATCTACTGTCTCTATTATATTATGACAGACCAGCTAGATCTACTGTCTCTATTATATTATGAGAGACCAGCTAGATATACTGTCTCATTTATATTATGACAGACCAGCTAGATCTACACTCTCTATTATATTATGACAGACCAGCTAGATCTAATGTCTCTATTATATTATGGCAGACCAGCTAGATCTACTGTCTCTTTTATAATATGACTAGATCTACTGTCTCTATTATATTATAACAGACCAGCTAGATCTACTGTCTCTATTATATTATGACAGACCAGCTAGTTCTACTGTCTCTGGCTTATATTATGACAGACCAGCTGATCTAGCTAGTAGATCTACTGTCTCTATTATATTATGACAGACCAGCTAGATCTACTGTCTCTATTATAATATGACAGACCAGCTATATATACTGTCTCTATTATATTATGACAGACCAGCTAGATCTACTGTCTCTATTATTTATGACAGACCAGCTCTCTATTATATTATGACAGACCAGCTAGATCTACTGTCTCTATTATATTATGACAGACCAGCTAGATATACTGTCTCTATTATAATATGACAGACCAGCTAGATCTACTGTCCCAGACCAGCTATCTACTGCCTCTATTATATATAACAGACCAGCTAGATCTACTGTCTCTGTTATATTATGACAGACCAGCTAGATCTCTGTCTCTATTATATTCTAGATCTGCTGTCTCTATTATATTATGACAGACCAGCTAGATCTATACTGTCTCTATTATATTATGACAGACCAGCTAGATCTACTGTCTCTATTATATTATGAGAGACCAGCTAGATCTACTGTCTCTATTATATTATGACAGACCAGCTAGATCTACTGTCTCTATTATATTATGACAGACCAGCTAGATCTACTGTCTCTATTATATTATGACAGACCAGCTAGATCTACTGTCTCTATTTATATTATGACA
>NW_024605872.1:0-5843 GCF_018296145.1 Oncorhynchus tshawytscha | reverse complement strand
CAATACAGCTATATGCACATCAATTATATCGCCACAGATGTAGCCTATTGACTATCATTGTAGAATAGGTCTATGCATAAAATACATCCTCCAAGTTGCAACGTCTTCCTATGTCCTATGTCCACACATATGTCCTATGTCCACACATATGTCCTATGTCCACACATATGTCCACATATATGTCCTATGTCCACACATATGTCCTATGTATGTCCTATGTCCACACATATGTCCACATATATGTCCTATGTCCACACATATGTCCTATGTCCACACATATGTCCACATATATGTCCTATGTCCACACATATGTCCTATGTCCACACATATGTCCACACATATGTCATATGTCCACACATATGTCCACACATATGTCCTATGTCCACACATATGTCCATACATATGTCCTATGTCCACACATATGTCCTATGTCCACACATATGTCATATGTCCACATATGTCCACACATATGCCCTATGTCCACACATATGTCCACATATATGTCCTATGTCCACACATATGTCCTATGTCCACACATATGTCCTGTGTCCACACATATGTCCACATATATGTCCTATGTCCACACATATGTCCTATGTCCACACATATGTCCACACATATGTCCTATGTCCACACATATGTCCACACATATGTCATATGTCCACACATATGTCCACACATATGTCCTATGTCCACACATATGTCCATACATATGTCCTATGTCCACACATATGTCCTATGTCCACACATATGTCATATGTCCACACATATGTCCACACATATGTCCTATGTCCACACATATGTCCACATATATGTCCTATGTCCACACATATGTCCACACATATGTCCACATATATGTCCTATGTCCACACATATGTCCACACATATGTCCACATATATGTCCTATGTCCACATATATGTCCACACATATGTCCACACATATGTCCACATATATGTCCTATGTCCACACATATGTCCACATATATGTCCTATGTCCACACATATGTCCACACATATGTCCTATGTCCACACATATGTCCACATATATGTCCTATGTCCACACATATGTCACATATATGTCCTATGTCCACACATATGTCCTATGTATGTCCTATGTCCACACATATGTCCTATGTCCACACATATGTCACATGTCCACATATGTCCACACATATGCCCTATGTCCACATATGTCCACACATATGCCCTATGTCCACACATATGCCCTATGTCCACATGTCCACACATATGTCCTATGTCCACACATATGTCCACACATATGTCCTATGTCCACACATATGTCCACACATATGTCCTATGTCCACACATATGTCATATGTCCACATATGTCCACACATATGCCCTATGTCCACACATATGTCCACACATATGTCCTATGTCCACATATATGTCCTATGTCCACACATATGTCCACACATATGTCCTATGTCCACACATATGTCCTATGTCCACATATGTCATATGTCCACATATGTCCACACATATGCCCTATGTCCACACATGTCCACATATGTCCTATGTCCACACATATGTCCTATGTCCACATATGTCATATGTCCACATATGTCCACACATATGCCCTATGTCCACACATGTCCACATATATGTCCTATGTCCACACATATGTCCACACATATGTCCACACATATGTCCTATGTCCACACATATGTCCACACATATGTCCACACATATGTCCTATGTCCACACATATGTCCACATATATGTCCTATGTCCACACATATGTCCACATATATGTCCTATGTCCACACATATGACCTATGTCCACACATATGTCCATACATATGTCCTATGTCCACACATATGTCCTATGTATGTCCTATGTCCACATATATGTCCTATGTCCACACATATGTCCTATGTATGTCCTATGTCCACACATATGTCATATGTCCACATATGTCCACACATATGCCCTATGTCAACATATGTCCACACATATGCCCTATGTCCACACATATGTCCACACATATGTCATATGTCCACACATATGTCCACACATATGTCCTATGTCCACACATATGTCCTATGTCCACACATATGTCCACATATATGTCCTATGTCCACACATATGTCCACATATATGTCCTATGTCCACACATATGTCCACACATATGTCCTATGTCCACACATATGTCCACATATATGTCCTATGTCCACACATATGTCCACATATGTCCTATGTCCACACATATGTCCTATGTATGTCCTATGTCCACACATATGTCCTATGTCCACACATATGTCACATGTCCACATATGTCCACACATATGCCCTATGTCCACATATGTCCACACATATGCCCTATGTCCACACATATGCCCTATGTCCACACATGTCCACACATATGTCCTATGTCCACACATATGTCCACACATATGTCCTATGTCCACACATATGTCCACACATATGTCCTATGTCCACACATATGTCATATGTCCACATATGTCCACACATATGCCCTATGTCCACACATATGTCCACACATATGTCCACACATATGTCCTATGTCCACACATATGTCATATGTCCACACATATGTCCACATATATGTCCTATGTCCACACATATGTCCTATGTCCACACATATGTCATATGTCCACATATGTCCACACATATGCCCTATGTCCACACATGTCCACATATATGTCCTATGTCCACACATATGTCCTATGTCCACACATATGTCATATGTCCACATATGTCCACATATGCCCTATGTCCACACATGTCCACATATATGTCCTATGTCCACACATATGTCCACACATATGTCCACACATATGTCCTATGTCCACACATATGTCACACATATGTCCACACATATGTCCTATGTCCACACATATGTCCACATATATGTCCTATGTCCACACATATGTCCACACATATGTCCTATGTCCACACATATGTCCTATGTCCACACATATGTCCACATATATGTCCTATGTCCACACATATGTCCTATGTATGTCCTATGTCCACACATATGTCCTATGTCCACACATATGTCCACACATATGTCCTATGTCCACACATATGTCCTATGTCCACACATATGTCATATGTCCACATATGTCCACACATATGCCCTATGTCCACACATGTCCACACATATGTCCTATGTCCACACATATGTCCACACATATGTCATATGTCCACACATATGTCATATGTCCACATATGTCCACACATATGCCCTATGTCCACACATATGTCCACACATATGTCCTATGTCCACATATGTCCTATGTCCACACATATGTCCACACATATGTCCACATATATGTCCTATGTCCACATATGTCCATACATATGTCCTATGTCCACACATATGTCCTATGTATGTCCTATGTCCACACATATGTCCTATGTCCACACATATGTCATATGTCCACACATATGCCCTATGTCCACACATATGTCCACACATATGTCCTATGTCCACACATATGTCCACATATATGTCCTATGTCCACACATATGTCCTATGTCCACACATATGTCCACACATATGTCATATGTCCACACATATGTCCTATGTCCACACATATGTCCACACATATGTCCACACATATGTCCACACATATGTCCTATGTCCACACATATGTCCACACATATGTCCACACATATGTCCTATGTCCACACATATGTCCTATGTCCACACATATGTCCACACATATGTCCTATGTCCACACATATGTCCACACATATGTCCTATGTCCACATATGTCCTATGTCCACATATATGTCCACACATATGTCCACATATATGTCCTATGTCCACACATATGTCCTATGTCCACACATATGTCCTTCTGTCCACACATATGTCCACACATATGTCCTATGTCCACACATATGTCCTATGTCCACACATATGTCCTATGTCCACACATATGTCCTATGTCCACACATATGTCCACACATGTCCACACATATGTCCTATGTCCACACATGTCCACACATATGTCCTATGTCCACACATATGTCCACATATGTCCTATGTCCACACACATGTCCACACATATGTCCTATGTCCACACATATGTCCTATGTCCACACATATGTCCACACATATGTCCTATGTCCACACATATGTCCTATGTCCACACATATGTCCTATGTCCACATATGTCCTATGTCCACACATATGTCCACACATATGTCCTATGTCCACACATATGTCCACACATATGTCCTATGTCCACATATGTCCTATGTCCACATATATGTCCACATATATGTCCTATGTCCACACATATGTCCTATGTCCACACATATGTCCACACATATGTCCTATGTCCACACATATGTCCTATGTCCACACATATGTCCACACATATGTCCTATGTCCACACATATGTCCACACAGATGTCCTATGTCCACACATGTCCACACATATGTCCTATGTCCACACATATGTCCACATATATGTCCTATGTCCACACATATGTCCTATTTCCACACATATGTCCACACATATGTCCACATATATGTCCTATGTCCACACATATGTCCTATGTCCACACATATGTCCACACATATGTCCACACATATGTCCTATGTCCACACATATGTCCACACATATGTCCTATGTCCACACATATGTCATATGTCCACACATATGTCCTATGTCCACACATATGTCCTCTGTCCACACATATGTCCACACATATGTCCTATGTCCACACATATGTCCACACATGTCCACACATATGTCCTATGTCCACACACATGTCCACACATATGTCCTATGTCCACATATGTCCACACATATGTCCTATGTCCACACATATGTCCACATATATGTCCTATGTCCACACATATGTCCTATGTCCACACATATGTCCACACATATGTCCACATATATGTCCTATGTCCACACATATGTCCTATGTCCACACATATGTCCACACATATGTCCACACATATGTCCACACATATGTCCTATGTCCACACATATGTCCACACATATGTCCTATGTCCACACATATGTCATATGTCCACACATATGTCCTATGTCCACACATATGTCCTCTGTCCACACATATGTCCACACATATGTCCTATGTCCACACATATGTCCACACATGTCCACACATATGTCCTATGTCCACACACATGTCCACACATATGTCCTATGTCCACACATATGTCCACACATATGTCCTATGTCCACACATATGTCCACACATATGTCCTATGTCCACACATATGTCCTATGTCCACACATATGTCCACACATATGTCCACACATATGTCCTATGTCCACACATATGTCCACACATATGTCCTATGTCCACATATGTCCTATGTCCACACATATGTCCACACATATGTCCACACATATGTCCTATGTCCACACATATGTCCTATGTCCACACATATGTCCTATGTCCACACATATGTCCACACATATGTCCTATGTCCACACATATGTCCTATGTCCATATGTCCTATGTCCACATATATTATTCTCAAGAAAATTGTCAATTTGTAATACCTTCAAAACACCAATTTAGGCGTTTCAACATAGACCATCATCACTGTCAATCGGGAATGATAATTCTTCAAGTTTAACGATTTTACATGTCCCAAACTCCTTGACATATTGATCTCAGATCACTTTCATGAGAATATTCTTTCAGATCTCGCTAATTAAAGCAGATGGTGTAAAATTAGAAATGACTGAGTGTGTGTTTTGGTGTAACATATTTTATATATATATATATATATATATATATATATATACATATTTAAGTGTTTTTTGGTGTAATATAATATATATATATATACATATTT
>NW_024605871.1:0-5837 GCF_018296145.1 Oncorhynchus tshawytscha | reverse complement strand
GCTTCCATCTCAAGGCCATCAGACTGTTAAACAGCCACCACTAACATTGAGTGGCTGCTGCCAACACACTGACTCAACTCCAGCCACTTTAATAATGGGAATTGATGGGAAATTATGTAAAATATATCACTAGCCACTTTAAACAATGCTACCTAATATAATGTTTACATACCCTACATTATTCATCTCACATGTATACGTATATACTGTACTCTATATCATCTACTGCATCCTTATGTAATACATGTATCACTAGCCACTTTAACTATGCCACTTTGTTTACATACTCATCTCATATGTATATACTGCACTCAATACCATCTACTGTATCTTGCCTATGCCGCTCTGTACCATCACTCATTCATATATCTTATGTACATATTCTTTATCCCCTTACACTTGTGTCTATAAGGTAGTAGTTTTGGAATTGTTAGCTAGATTACTTGTTGGTTATTACTGCATTGTCGGAACTAGAAGCACAAGCATTTCGCTACACTCGCACTAACATCTGCTAACCATGTGTATGTGACAAATAAAATTTGATTTGATGTTTTGTATACTCAGAGTACAGCCAAACCAACAAGGAACTGGCAGTACATCTGTGTCAGAGTCTCTCTACCGCTCTCTGTGAATTTGATATAAAACCATCTGTGTTTGTCATAGAACGATGGGAGTAGTTTCTGTGGATGCAGACAGATTTCCAGCGTTGTGCTTTGTTTGAAGCAAGCAGTGACGGGCCCTCTGATGAGCAAATTCAATTTTAGGTGGGACTTTCTGGCCTCCAATGGCTGTGGATATTTAAGTGGTAATGCCGGAGAAGCTGGTGTTTGGAGGATATATTGCCACTGGTGTTTATAGGCCTGAGACAAAGTGCCAATACAGGTACAGGGAGTGAAGGTTTAATAACTGAAAGACATTAAACAGAACAGGAACAGCGTCTGGACAGGAACACACAGCACCAAGTAATGCGTACACAGGGAACACCACGAGGAACAGATAGATATACAGGGGCAATCAACCACGTGAAGGAGTCCATGTGAGTCCAATGAGCGCTGCTGCGCGTAGTGATGGTGACAGGTGCATGTACAGTGATTTGTGTTATGAGGTCTTAATGTAGGTAGCCCTCAAGTAAAGCATTATGTGTGTCAAACTACTAACAGGCAGGGTTGCCACACAACATACTGGCCCACAAGTTATGATTAAGGTAATCTCGTTCACCAGATACTTAAATAGCCGGGGATGAGGTCCTGATTAAGGTGTAGCAGCAGTATAAACACCACACTACAAAAGGTGAGTTTGGTCACCGATGAGCTGAGTCAATCATGCCCGAAAACACCTTATTGTACATGAGCAAATCAAATCAAATTTTATTTGTCACATACACATGGTTAGCAGATGTTAATGCGAGTGTAGCGAAATGCTTGTGCTTCTAGTTCCGACAATGCAGTAATAACGAGCAAGTAATCTAACTAACAATTCCAAAAAAAAAACTACTGTCTTATACACAGTGTAAGGGGATAAAGAATATGTACATAAGGATATATGAATGAGTGATGGTACAGAGCAGCATAGGCAAGATACAGTAGATGATATCGAGTACAGTATATACATATGAGATAAGTATGTAAACCAAGTGGCATAGTTAAAGTGGCTAGTGATACATGTATTACATAAGGATGCAGTCGATGATATAGAGTACAGTATCAACGTATGCATATGAGATGAACAATGTAGGGTAAGTAACATTATATAAGGTAGCATTGTTTAAAGTGGCTAGTGATATATTTACATAATTTCCCATCAATTCCCATGATTAAAGTGGCTGGAGTAGAGTCAGTGTCATTGACAGTGTGTTGGCAAAGCAGTAGCCACTCAATGTTAGTGGTGGCTGTTTAACAGTCTGATGGCCTTGAGATAGAAGCTGTTTTTCAGTCTCTCGGTCCCAGCTTTGATGCACCTGTACTGACCTCGCCTTCTGGATGACAGCGGGGTGAACAGGCAGTGGCTCGGGTGGTTGATGTCCTTGATGATCTTTATGGCCTTCCTGTAGCATCGGGTGGTGTAGGTGTCCTGGAGGGCAGGTAGTTTGCCCCCGGTGATGCGTTGTGCAGACCTCACTACCCTCTGGAGAGCCTTACGGTTGAGGGCGGTGCAGTTGCCATACCAGGCGGTGATACAGCCCGCCAGGATGCTCTCGATTGTGCATCTGTAGAAGTTTGTGAGTGCTTTTGGTGACAAGCCGAATTTCTTCAGCCTCCTGAGGTTGAAGAGGCGCTGCTGCGCCTTCCTCACGATGCTGTCTGTGTGAGTGGACCAATTCAGTTTGTCTGTGATGTGTATGCCGAGGAACTTAAAACTTGCTACCCTCTCCACTACTGTTCCATCGATGTGGATGGGGGTGTTCCCTCTGCTGTTTCCTGAAGTCCACAATCATCTCCTTAGTTTTGTTGACGTTGAGTGTGAGGTTATTTTCCTGACACCACACTCCGAGGGCCCTCACCTCCTCCCTGTAGGCCGTCTCGTCGTTGTTGGTAATCAAGCCTACCACTGTTGTGTCGTCCGCAAACTTGATGATTGAGTTGGAGGCGTGCATGGCCACGCAGTCGTGGGTGAACAGGGAGTACAGGAGGGGGCTCAGAACGCACCCTTGTGGGGCCCCAGTGTTGAGGATCAGCGGGGAGGAGATGTTGTTGCCTACCCTCACCACCTGGGGGCGGCCCGTCAGGAAGTCCAGTACCCAGTTGCACAGGGCGGGGTCGAGACCCAGGGTCTCGAGCTTGATGACGAGCTTGGAGGGTACTATGGTGTTGAATGCCGAGCTGTAGTCGATGAACAGCATTCTCACATAGGTATTCCTCTTGTCCAGATGGGTTAGGGCAGTGTGCAGTGTGGTTGAGATTGCATCGTCTGTGGACCTATTTGGGCGGTAAGCAAATTGGAGTGGGTCAAGGGTGTCAGGTAGGGTGGAGGTGATATGGTCCTTGACTAGTCTCTCAAAGCACTTCATGATGACGGATGTGAGTGCTACGGGCGGTAGTCGTTTAGCTCAGTTACCTTAGCTTTCTTGGGAACAGGAACAATGGTGGCCCTCTTGAAGCATGTGGGAACAGCAGACTGGTATAGGGATTGGTTGAATATGTCCGTAAACACACCGGCCAGCTGGTCTGCGCATGCTCTGAGGGCGCGGCTGGGGATGCCGTCTGGGCCTGCAGCCTTGCGAGGGTTAACACGTTTAAATGTCTTACTCACTTCGGCTGCAGTGAAGGAGAGACCGCATGATTCCGTTGCAGGCCGTGTCAGTGGCACTGTATTGTCCTCAAAGCGGGCAAAAAGTTATTTAGTCTGCCTGGGAGCAAGACATCCTGGTCCGTGACTGGGCTGGGTTTCTTCCTGTAGTCCGTGATTGACTGTAGACCCTGCCACATACCTCTTGTGTCTGAGCCGTTGAATTGAGATTCTACTTTGTCTCTGTACTGGCGCTTAGCTTGTTTGATAGCCTTGCGGAGGGAATAGCTGCACTGTTTGTATTCAGTCATGTTACCAGACACCTTGCCCTGATTAAAAGCAGTGGTTCGTGCCTTCAGTTTCACACGAATGCTGCCATCAATCCACGGTTTCTGGTTAGGGAATGTTTTAATCGTTGCTATGGGAACGACATCTTCAACGCACGTTCTAATGAACTCGCACACCGTATCAGCGTATTCGTCAATGTTGTTGTCTGACGCAATACGAAACATCTCCCAGTCCACGTGATGGAAGCAGTCTTGGAGTGTGGAGTCAGCTTGGTCGGACCAGCGTTGGACAGACCTCAGCGTGGGAGCTTCTTGTTTTAGTTTCTGTCTGTAGGCAGGGATCAACAAAATGGAGTCGTGGTCAGCTTTTCCGAAAGGGGGCGGGGCAGGGCCTTATATGCGTCGCGGAAGTTAGAGTAACAATGATCCAGGGTCTTTCCACCCCTGGTTGCGCAATCAATATGCTGATAAAATTTAGGGAGTCTTGTTTTCAGATTAGCCTTGTTAAAATCCCCAGCTACAATGAATGCAGCCTCCGGATAAATCGTTTCCAGTTTGCAGAGAGTTAAATAAAGTTCGTTCAGAGCCATCGATGTGTCTGCTTGGGGGATATATATACGGCTGTGATTATAATCGAAGAGAATTCTCTTGGTAGATAATGCGGTCTACATTTGATTGTGAGGAATTCTAAATCAGGTGAACAGAAGGATTTGAGTTCCTGTATGTTTCCTTCATCACACCATGTCACGTTGGCCATAAGGCATACGCCCCGCCCGTCTTCTTACCAGAGAGATGTTTGTTTCTGTCGGCGCGATGCGTGGAGAAACCCGCTGGCTGCACCGCTTCGGATTGCGTCTCTCCAGTGAGCCATGTTTCCGTGAAGCAGAGAACGTTACAGTCTCTGATGTCCCTCTGGAATGCTACCCTTGCTCGGATTTCATCAACCTTGTTGTCAAGAGACTGGACATTGGCAAGAAGAATGCTGGGGAGTGGTGCACGATGTGCCCGTCTCCGGAGTCTGACCAGAAGACCGCTTCGTTTCCCTCTTTTTCTGAGTCGTTTTTTTTTTGGTCGCTGCATGTGATCCACTCGGTTACACTGGTTGTAAGGCAGAACTCAGGATCCGCATCGCGAAAACATATTCTTGGTCGTACTGATGGTGAGTTGACGCTGATCTTATATTCAGTAGTTCTTGTCGGCTGTATGTAAAGAAACCTAAGATGACCTGGGGTACTAGTGTAAGAAATAACACGTAAAAAAAAAAAACTGCATAGTTTCCTAGGAACGCGAAGCGAGGCGGCCATCTCTGTCGGCGCCGGAAGCTTAATATGCCTGCAGGAGAGGGAGAGAGAGAGAGACGGAACACTGGCTAGCAGACCTAATCCCCTTATTAAAGCTGAGTCTGAACTTGCATTCCAAATGGCACTCTATACAGTGCACTACTTTTGACTAGACCTCTATGGGCCCTGGTCAAAAGTAATGCATTGTATAGTGAATAGGTGCCATGTGAAATGCAGTCTGGATCTCCCCAACACAATTATAGGGATGAGTTTCCCCGTTCCACTGTGCCTGAGGTTACGGTAAAGCCACTCACATGGAGTGGGCCTACGACTGCTCCTCTTCGCCTCAGCCTCTGAGAGAGGGGCTTCCCTGCTAGTATGAATGGGCCATGATAAAGTCCTCTTCTGAAAGTAAGTATTACTTTCTTTGTCTCCCCAAGTTAGGCAAACAGAGTAGTCACATAAACACGTGGTGCATAAATATCATATATCAAATCATACTAAACTCGTGTGCCAGGCTTCACGGTTCCGGATGCAGAATACATGCAAGAATATGGCAGCTGGCCGTAAGACTCACATGCTCCGGAAACTTCAAATATATACAACCTGAAGTATATACACTGAGTGCACAAAACATCAGGAACACCTTCCTAATATTTAGTTGCACCCTTTTTCCCCCTCAGATCAGCCTCAATTCGTCGGGGCATGGACTCTGCAAAGGGTCAAAAGCATTCCACTGGGATGCTGGTCCATGTTGACTCCAATGCTTCCCACAGTTGTGTCAAGTTGGCTGGGTGTCCTTTGGTTGGTGGACCATTCTTGATTCACACGGGTCACTGTTACGTGTCAAAAACCCAGCATCTACACTGTGACATCAATAAAGGATCATAGCTTTCACCTGGATTCACCTGGGCCATCTATGTCATGGGAAGAGCACTCATGTTTTGTACACACAGTGTATATTACACTGCTTTAATACTGCTAATTATTTTGGCAGACAGCAATGTTGTATTTCACACTCGAAACTCTGAATTCAATATACTGT
>NW_024605870.1:0-5837 GCF_018296145.1 Oncorhynchus tshawytscha | reverse complement strand
AAAGAACAGTTGAACTGGAGCAGCAGCACAGTCAGGTGGAAGTTGAAACTGGAGCAGCAGCATGGCCAGGTGGACTGGGGACAGCAAGGAGTCATCATGTCAGGTAGTCCTGGGGCATGGTCCTAGGGCTCAGGTCAGTTGAAACTGGAACAGCAGCATGGCCAGGTGGACTGGGGACAGCAAGGAGTCATCATGTCAGGTAGTCCTGGAGCTCAGGTCCTAGGGCTCAGGTCCTCCGAGAGAGAGAAAGAAAGAGAGAAGGAGAGAATTAGAGAACGCACACTTAGATTCACACAGGACACCGAATAGGACAGGAGAAGTACTCCAGATATAACAAACTGACCCCAGCCCCCGACACATAAACTACTGCAGCATAAATACTGGAGGCTGAGACAGGAGGGGTCAGGAGACACTGTGGCCCCATCCGAGGTCACCCCCGGACAGGGCCAAACAGGAAGGATATAACCCCACCCACTTTGCCAAAGCACAGCCCCACACCACTAGAGGGATATCTTCAACCACCAACTTACCATCCTGAGACAAGGCTGAGTATAGCCCACAAAGATCTCCGCCACGGCACAACCCAAGGGGGCGCCAACCCAGACAGGATGACCACAACAGTGAATCAACCCACTCAGGTGACGCACCCCTCCAGGGACGGCATGAGAGAGCCCCAGCAAGCCAGTGACCCAGCCCCTGTAATAGGGTTAGAGGCAGAGAATCCCAGTGGAAAGAGGGGAACCGGCCAGGCAGAGACAGCAAGGGCGGTTCGTTGCTCCAGAGCCTTTCCGTTCACCTTCCCACTCCTGGGCCAGACTACACTCAATCATATGACCCACTGAAGAGATGAGTCTTCAGTAAAGACTTAAAGGTTGAGACCGAGTTTGCGTCTCTGACATGGGTAGGCAGACCGTTCCATAAAAATGGAGCTCTATAGGAGAAAGCCCTGCCTCCAGCTGTTTGCTTAGAAATTCTAGGGACAATTAGGAGGCCTGCGTCTTGTGACCGTAGCGTACGTGTAGGTATGTACGGCAGGACCAAATCAGAGAGATAGGTAGGAGCAAGCCCATGTAATGCTTTGTAGGTTAGCAGTAAAACCTTGAAATCAGCCCTTGCTTTGACAGGAAGCCAGTGTAGAGAGGCTAGCACTGGAGTAATATGATCAAAATTTTTGGTTCTAGTCAGGATTCTAGCAGCCGTATTTAGCACTAACTGAAGTTTATTTAGTGCTTTATCCGGGTAGCCGGAAAATAGAGCATTGCAGTAGTCTAACCTAGAAGTGACAAAAGCATGGATTAATTTTTCTGCATCATTTTTGGACAGAAAGTTTCTGATTTTTGCAATGTTACGTAGATGGAAAAAAGATGTCCTTGAAATGGTCTTGATATGTTCTTCAAAAGAGAGATCAGGGTCCAGAGTAACGCCGAGGTCCTTCACAGTTTTATTTGAGACGACTGTACAACCATTAAGATTAATTGTCAGATTCAACAGAATATCTCTTTGTTTCTTGGGACCTAGAACAAGCATCTCTGTTTTGTCCGAGTTTAATAGTAGAAAGTTTGCAGCCATCCACTTCCTTATGTCTGAAACACATGCTTCTAGCGAGGGCAATTTTGGGGCTTCACCATGTTTCATTGAAATGTACAGCTGTGTGTCATCCGCATAGCAGTGAAAGTTTACATTATGTTTTCGAATAACATCCCCAAGAGGTAAAATATATAGTGAGAACAATAGTGGTCCTAAAACGGAACCTTGAGGAACACCGAAATTTACAGTTGATTTGTCAGAGGACAAACCATTCACAGAGACAAACTGATATCTTTCCGACAGATAAGATCTAAACCAGGCCAGAACTTGTCCGTGTAGACCAATTTGGGTTTCCAATCTCTCCAAAAGAATGTGGTGATCGATGGTATCAAAAGCGGCACTAAGGTCTAGGAGCACGAGGACAGATGCAGAGCCTCGGTCCGATGCCATTAAAATGTCATTTACCACCTTCACAAGTGCCGTCTCAGTGCTATGATGGGGTCTAAAACCAGACTGAAGCATTTCGTATACATTGTTTGTCTTCAGGAAGGCAGTGAGTTGCTGAGCAACAGCCTTCTCTAAAATCTTTGAGAGGAATGGAAGATTCGATATAGGCCGATAGTTTTTTATATTTTCTGGGTCAAGGTTTGGCTTTTTCAAGAGAGGCTTTATTACTGCCACTTTTAGTGAGTTTGGTACACATCCAGTGGATAGAGAGCAGTTTATTATGTTCAACATAGGAGGGCCAAGCACAGGAAGCAGCTCTTTCAGTAGTTTAGTTGGAATAGGGTCCAGTATGCAGCTTGAAGGTTTAGAGGCCATGATTAGTGGTTAGTGGTTAGTGGTTAGTGTAATGACTCCTCTCTAACCCTCTCCGGTGTGTTAGTGGTTAGTGTAATGACTCCTCTCTAACCCTCTCCAGTGTGTTAGTGGTTAGTGTAATGACTCCTCCTCTCTAACCCTCTCCAGTGTGTTAGTAGTAAGTGTAATGACTCCTCTCTAACCCTCTCCAGTGTGTTAGTGGTTAGTGTAATGACTCCTCTCTAACCCTCTCCAGTGTGTTAGTGGTTAGTGTAATGACTCCTCTCTAACCCTCTCCAGTGTGTTAGTGGTTAGTGTAATGACTCCTCTCTAACCCTCTCCAGTGTGTTAGTGGTTAGTGTAATGACTCCTCTCTAACCCTCTCCAGTGTGTTAGTGGTTAGTGTAATGACTCCTCCTCTCTAACCCTCTCCAGTGTGTTAGTGGTTAGTGTAAAGACTCCTCTCTAACCCTCTCCAGTGTGTTAGTGGTTAGTGTAATGACTCCTCTCTAACCCTCTCCAGTGTGTTAGTGGTTAGTGTAAATGACTCCTCTCTAACCCTCTCCAGTGTGTTAGTGGTTAGTGTAATGACTCCTCCTCCTCTAACCCTCTCCAGTGTGTTAGTGGTTAGTGTAATGACTCCTCTCTAACCCTCTCCAGTGTGTTAGTGGTTAGTGTAATGACTCCTCTCTAACCCTCTCCAGTGTGTTAGTGGTTAGTGTAATGACTCCTCTCTAACCCTCTCCAGTGTGTTAGTGGTTAGTGTAATGACTCCTCCTCTCTAACCCTCTCCAGTGTGTTAGTGGTTAGTGTAATGACTCCTCTCTAACCCTCTCCAGTGTGTTAGTAGTAAGTGTAATGACTCCCCTCTCTCTAACCCTCTCCAGTGTGTTAGTGGTTAGTGTAATGACTCCTCTCTAACCCTATCCAGTTTGTTAGTAGTAAGTGTAATGACTCCTCTCTAACCCTCTCCAGTGTGTTAGTGGTAAGTGTAATGACTCCTCTCTAACCCTCTCCAGTGTGTTAGTAGTAAGTGTAATGACTCCTCTCTAACCCTCTCCAGTGTGTTAGTGGTTAGTGTAATGACTCCTCCTCTCTAACCCTCTCCAGTGTGTTAGTAGTAAGTGTAATGACTCCTCTCTAACCCTCTCCAGTGTGTTAGTAGTAAGTGTAATGACTCCTCTCTAACCCTCTCCAGTGTGTTAGTGGTTAGTGTAATGACTCCTCCTCTCTAACCCTCTCCAGTGTGTTAGTAGTAAGTGTAATGACTCCTCTCTAACCCTCTCCAGTGTGTTAGTGGTTAGTGTAATGACTCCTCCTCTCTAACCCTCTCCAGTGTGTTAGTGGTTAGTGTAATGACTCCTCCTCTCTAACCCTCTCCAGTGTGTTAGTAGTAAGTGTAATGACTCCTCCTCTCTAACCCTCACCAGTGTGTTAGTGGTTAGTGTAATGACTGCTCCTCTCTAACCCTCTCCAGTGTGTTAGCAGTAGTGTAATGTCTCCCTTTCTCTAACCCTCTCCAGTGTTTTGGTGGTTAGTGTAATGACTCCCTCTCTCTAACCCTCTCCAGTGTGTTAGTAGTAAGTGTAATGACTCCTCTCTAACCCTCTCCAGTGTGTTAGTGGTTAGTGTAATGACTCCTCTCTAACCCTCTCCAGTGTGTTAGTAGTAAGTGTAATGACTCCTCCTCTCTAACCCTCTCCAGTGTGTTAGTAGTAAGTGTAATGACTCCTCTCTAACCCTCTCCAGTGTGTTAGTGGTTAGTGTAATGACTCCTCTCTAACCCTCTCCAGTGTGTTAGTGGTTAGTGTAATGACTCCTCTCTAACCCTCTCCAGTGTGTTAGTGGTTAGTGTAATGACTCCTCTCTAACCCTCTCCAGTGTGTTAGTGGTTAGTGTAATGACTCCTCCTCTCTAACCCTCTCCAGTATGTTAGTAGTAAGTGTAATGACTCCTCTCTAACCCTCTCCAGTGTGTTAGTGGTTAGTGTAATGACTCCTCTCTAACCCTCTCCAGTGTGTTAGTGGTTAGTGTAATGACTCCTCTCTAACCCTCTCCAGTGTGTTAGTGGTTAGTGTAATGACTCCTCTCTAACCCTCTCCAGTGTGTTAGTGGTTAGTGTAATGACTCCTCTCTAACCCTCTCCAGTGTGTTAGTGGTTAGTGTAATGACTCCTCCTCTCTAACCCTCTCCAGTGTGTTAGTGGTTAGTGTAAAGACTCCTCTCTAACCCTCTCCAGTGTGTTAGTGGTTAGTGTAATGACTCCTCTCTAACCCTCTCCAGTGTGTTAGTGGTTAGTGTAATGACTCCTCTCTAACCCTCTCCAGTGTGTTAGTGGTTAGTGTAATGACTCCTCCTCTCTAACCCTCTCCCAGTGTGTTAGTGGTTAGTGTAATGACTCCTCTCTAACCCTCTCCAGTGTGTTAGTGGTTAGTGTAATGACTCCTCTCTAACCCTCTCCAGTGTGTTAGTGGTTAGTGTAATGACTCCTCTCTAACCCTCTCTCCAGTGTGTTAGTGGTTAGTGTAATGACTCCTCTCTAACCCTCTCCAGTGTGTTAGTAGTAAGTGTAATGACTCCTCTCTAACCCTCTCCAGTGTGTTAGTGGTTAGTGTAATGACTCCTCTCTAACCCTATCCAGTTTGTTAGTAGTCCTCTCTCTAACCCTCTCCAGTGTGTTAGTGGTTAGTGTAATGACTCCTCTCTAACCCTCCAGTGTGTTAGTGGTAAGTGTAATGACTCCTCTCTAACCCTCTCCAGTGTGTTAGTAGTAAGTGTAATGACTCCTCTCTAACCCTCTCCAGTGTGTTAGTGGTTAGTGTAATGACTCCTCCTCTCTAACCCTCTCCAGTGTGTTAGTAGTAAGTGTAATGACTCCTCTCTAACCCTCTCCAGTGTGTTAGTAGTAAGTGTAATGACTCCTCTCTAACCCTCTCCAGTGTTTTGGTGGTTAGTGTAATGACTCCCTCTCTCTAACCCTCTCCAGTGTGTTAGTAGTAAGTGTAATGACTCCTCTCTAACCCTCTCCAGTGTGTTAGTGGTTAGTGTAATGACTCCTCCTCTCTAACCCTCTCCAGTGTGTTAGTGGTTAGTGTAATGACTCCTCCTCTCTAACCCTCTCCAGTGTGTTAGTAGTAAGTGTAATGACTCCTCCTCTCTAACCCTCTCCAGTGTGTTAGTGGTTAGTGTAATGACTCCTCCTCTCTAACCCTCTCCAGTGTGTTAGCAGTAGTGTAATGAATCCCTTTCTCTAACCCTCTCCAGTGTTTTGGTGGTTAGTGTAATGACTCCCTCTCTCTAACCCTGTGTTAGTAGTGGTTAGTGTAATGACTCAACCCTCTCCAGTGTGTTAGTGGTTAGTGTAATGACTGTGTGTTAGTGGTGTGTAATGACTCCTCTCTCTCCAGTGTGTTAGTGGTTAGTGTAATGACTCCCTCTCTCTAACCCTCTCCAGTGTGTTAGTGGTTAGTGTAATGACTCCTAACCCTCTCCAGTGTGTTACTCCTCTC
>NW_024605869.1:0-5834 GCF_018296145.1 Oncorhynchus tshawytscha | reverse complement strand
CATAATGTTTTAGAAACAGTAGATCTAGCTGGTCTGTCATAATATAATAGATACAGTTGATCTATCTGGTCTGTCATAATATAATAGAGTCAGTAGATCTAGCTGGTCTGTCATAATATAATAGAGACAGTAGATCTAGCTGGTCTGTCATACTATAATAGAGACAGATCTAGCTGGTATGTCATAATATAAAAGAGACAGTAGATCTAGCTGGTCTGTCATAATATAACAGAGACAGTAGATCTATCTGGTCTGTCATAATATATTAGAAACGGTAGATCTAGCTGGTCTGTCATAATGTTTTAGAAACAGTAGATCTAGCTGGTCTGTCATAATATAATAGATACAGTTGATCTATCTTGTCTGTCATAATATAATAGAGTCAGTAGATCTAGCTGGTCTGTCATAATATAATAGAGACAGTAGATCTAGCTGGTCTGTCATACTATAATAGAGACAGATCTAGCTGGTATGTCATAATATAAAAGAGACAGTAGATCTAGCTGGTCTGTCATAATATAACAGAGACAGTAGATCTAGCTGGTCTGTCATAATGTATTAGAAACAGTTGATCTATCTGGTCTGTCATAATTTAGTAGAGACAGTAGATCTAGCTGGTCTGTCATAATATAATAGATACAGTAGATCTAGCTGGTCTGTCATAATATAATAGAGTCAGTAGATCTAGCTGGTCTGTCATAATATAATAGAGACAATAGATTTAGCTGGTCTGTCATAATATAGTAGATACAGTAGATCTAGCTGGTCTATCATAATATAATAGGGACAGTAGATCTAGCTGGTCTATCATAATATAATAGAGTCAGTAGATCTAGCTGGTCTGTCATAATATATACAGAGACAGTAGATCTAGCTGGTCTGTCATAATATAACAGAGACAGTAGATCTAGCTGGTCTGTCATAATGTTTTAGAAACAGTAGATCTAGCTGGTCTGTCATAATATAATAGATACAGTTGATCTATCTGGTCTGTCATAATATAATAGAGTCAGTAGATCTAGCTGGTCTGTCATAATATAATAAATACAGTTGATCTATCTGGTCTGTCATAATATAATAGAGTCAGTAGATCTAGCTGGTCTGTCATAATATAATAGATACAGTTGATCTATCTGGTCTGTCATAATATAATAGAGTCAGTAGATCTAGCTGGTCTGTCATAATATAATAGAGACAGTAGATCTAGCTGGTCTGTCATACTATAATAGAGACAGATCTAGCTGGTATGTCATAATATAAAAGAGACAGTAGATCTAGCTGGTCTGTCATAATATAACAGAGACAGTAGATCTAGCTGGTCTGTCATAATATATTAGAAACGTAGATCTAGCTGGTCTGTCATAATGTTTTAGAAACAGTAGATCTAGCTGGTCTGTCATAATATAATAGATACAGTTGATCTATCTTGTCTGTCATAATATAATAGAGTCAGTAGATCTAGCTGGTCTGTCATAATATAATAGAGACAGTAGATCTAGCTGGTCTGTCATACTATAATAGAGACAGTAGATCTAGCTGGTCTGTCATAATATAATAGAGACAGTAGATCTAGCTGGTCTGTCATACTATAATAGAGACAGATCTAGCTGGTCTGTCATAATGTATTAGAAACAGTTGATCTATCTGGTCTGTCATAATTTAGTAGAGACAGTAGATGTAGCTGGTCTGTCATAATATAATAGATACAGTAGATCTAGCTGGTCTGTCATAATATAATAGAGTCAGTAGATCTAGCTGGTCTGTCATAATATAATAGAGACAATAGATTTAGCTGGTCTGTCATAATATAGTAGATACAGTAGATCTAGCTGGTCTATCATAATAAAATAGAGACAGTAGATCTAGCTGGTCTATCATAATATAATAGAGTCAGTAGATCTAGCTGGTCTGTCATAATATAACAGAGACAGTAGATCTAGCTGGTCTGTCATAATATAACAGAGACAGTAGATCTAGCTGGTCTGTCATAATGTTTTAGAAACAGTAGATCTAGCTGGTCTGTCATAATATAATAGATACAGTTGATCTATCTGGTCTGTCATAATATAATAGAGTCAGTAGATCTAGCTGGTCTGTCATAATATAATAAATACAGTTGATCTATCTGGTCTGTCATAATATAATAGAGTCAGTAGATCTAGCTGGTCTGTCATAATATAATAGATACAGTAGATCTATCTGGTCTGTCATAATATAATAGAGTCAGTAGATCTAGCTGGTCTGTCATAATATAATAGAGACAGTAGATCTAGCTGGTCTGTCATACTATAATAGAGACAGATCTAGCTGGTCTGTCATAATATAAAAGAGACAGTAGATCTAGCTGGTCTGTCATAATATAATAGAGACAGTAGATCTAGCTGGTCTGTCATAATATATTAGAAACAGTAGATCTAGCTGGTCTGTCATAATGTTTTAGAAACAGTAGATCTAGCTGGTCTGTCATAATATAATAGATACAGTTGATCTATCTGGTCTGTCATAATATAAAGAGTCAGTAGATCTAGCTGGTCTGTCATAATATAATAGAGACAGTAGATCTAGCTGGTCTGTCATACTATAATAGAGACAGATCTAGCTGGTATGTCATAATATAAAAGAGACAGTAGATCTAGCTGGTCTGTCATAATATAACAGAGACAGTAGATCTAGCTGGTCTGTCATAATGTATTAGAAACAGTTGATCTATCTGGTCTGTCATAATTTAGTAGAGACAGTAGATCTAGCTGGTCTGTCATAATATAATAGGGACAGTAGATCTAGCTGGTCTATCATAATATAATAGAGTCAGTAGATCTAGCTGGTCTGTCATAATATAACAGAGACAGTAGATCTAGCTGGTCTGTCATAATATAACAGAGACAGTAGATCTAGCTGGTCTGTCATAATGTTTTAGAAACAGTAGATCTAGCTGGTCTGTCATAATATAATAGATACAGTTGATCTATCTGGTCTGTCATAATATAATAGAGTCAGTAGATCTAGCTGGTCTGTCATAATATAATAAATACAGTTGATCTATCTGGTCTGTCATAATATAATAGATACAGTAGATCTAGCTGGTCTGTCATAATATAGTAGATACAGTAGATCTAGCTGGTCTGTTATAATATAATAGATACAGTAGATCTAGCTGGTCTGTCATAATATAATAGGGACATTAGGTCTTGCTGGTCTGTCATAATATAGTAGAGACAGTAGATCTAGCTGGTCTGTCATAATGTATTAGAAACAGTAGATCTAGCTGGTCTGTCATAATATAATAGAGTCAGTAGATCTAGCTGGTCTGTCATAATATAATAGATACAGTAGATCTAGCAGGTCTGTCTTAATATAATAGGGACATTAGGTCTTGCTGGTCTGTCATAATATAATAGGGACAGTAGATCTAGCTGGTCTGTCATAATAAAATAGAGACAGTAGATCTAGCTGGTCTTTCATAATATATTAGAAACGGCAGATCTAGCTGGTCTGTCATAATGTTATAGAAACAGTAGATCTAGCTGGTCTGTCATAATATAATAGGGACATTAGGTCTTGCTGGTCTGTCATAATATAATAGGGACAGTAGATCTAGCTGGTCTGTCATAATATAATAGAGACAGTAGATCTAGCTGGTCTGTCATAATATATTAGAAACGGTAGATCTAGCTGGTCTGTCATAATATAGTAGAGACAGTAGATCTAGCTGGTCTGTCATAATGTATTATAAACAGTAGATCTAGCTGGTCTGTCATAATATAATAGAGTCAGTAGATCTAGCTGGTCTGTCATAATATAATAGATACAGTTGATCTAGCTGGTCTGTCACAATATAATAGAGTCAGTAGATCTAGCTGGTCTGTCATAATATAGTAGATACAGTAGATCTAGCTGGTCTGTCATAATATAATAGATACAGTAGATCTAGCTGGTCTGTCATAATATAATAGAGGCAGTAGATCTAGCAGGTCTGTCATAATGTTTTAGAAACAGTAGATCTAGCTGGTCTGTCATAATATAATAGATACAGTTGATCTATCTGGTCTGTCATAATATAATAGAGTCAGTAGATCTAGCTGGTCTGTCATAATATAATAGAGACAGTAGATCTAGCTGGTCTGTCATACTATAATAGAGACAGATCTAGCTGGTATGTCATAATATAAAAGAGACAGTAGATCTAGCTGGTCTGTCATAATATAACAGAGTCAGTAGATCTATCTGGTCTGCCATAATATATTAGAAACGGTAGATCTAGCTGGTCTGTCATAATGTTTTAAAAACAGTAGATCTAGCTGGTCTGTCATAATATAATAGATACAGTTGATCTATCTTGTCTGTCATAATATAATAGAGTCAGTAGATCTAGCTGGTCTGTCATAATATAATAGAGACAGTAGATCTAGCTGGTCTGTCATACTATAATAGAGACAGATCTAGCTGGTATGTCATAATATAAAAGAGACAGTAGATCTAGCTGGTCTGTCATAATATAACAGAGACAGTAGATCTAGCTGGTCTGTCATAATGTATTAGAAACAGTTGATCTATCTGGTCTGTCATAATTTAGTAGAGACAGTAGATCTAGCTGGTCTGTCATAATATAATAGATACAGTAGATCTAGCTGGTCTGTCATAATATAATAGAGTCAGTAGATCTAGCTGGTCTGTCATAATATAATAGAGACAATAGATTTAGCTGGTCTGTCATAATATAGTAGATACAGTAGATCCAGCTGGTCTATCATAATATAATAGGGACAGTAGATCTAGCTGGTCTATCATAATATAATAGAGTCAGTAGATCTAGCTGGTCTGTCATAATATAACAGAGACAGTAGATCTAGCTGGTCTGTCATAATATAACAGAGACAGTAGATCTAGCTGGTCTGTCATAATGTTTTAGAAACAGTAGATCTAGCTGGTCTGTCATAATATAATAAATACAGTTGATCTATCTGGTCTGTCATAATATAATAGGTACAGTAAATCTAGCTGGTCTGTCATACTATAATAGAGACAGATCTAGCTGGTATGTCATAATATATTAGAGACAGTAGATCTAGCTGGTCTGTCATAAAAAAACAGAGACAGTAGATCTAGCTGGTCTGTCATAATGTTTTAGAAACAGTAGATCTAGCTGGTCTGTCATAATATAATAAATACAGTTGATCTATCTGGTCTGTCATAATATAATAAATACAGTTGATCTAGTTGGTCTGTCATAATATAACAGAGACAGTAGATCTAGCTGGTCTGTCATAATATAGTAGAGACAGTAGATCTAGCTGGTCTGTCATAATTTATTAGAAACAGTAGATCTAGCTGGTCTGTCATAATATAATAGATACAGTAGATCTAGCTGGTCTGTCATAATATAACAGAGACAGTAGATCTAGCTGGTCTGTCATAATGTATTAGAAACAGTAGATCTAGCTGGTCTGTCATAATATAATAGAGTCAGTAGATCTAGCTGGTCTGTCATAATATAATAGATACAGTTGATCTAGCTGGTCTGTCACAATATAATAGAGTCAGTAGATCTAGCTGGTCTGTCATAATATAGTAGATACAGTAGATCTAGCTGGTCTGTCATAATATAATAGAGACAGTAGATCTAGCAGGTCTGTCTTAATATAATAGGGACATTAGGTCTTGCTGGTCTGTCATAATATAATAGGGACAGTAGATCTAGCCGGTCTGTCATAATATAATAGGGCATTAGGTCTTGCTGGTCTGTCATAATATAATAGGGACAGTAGATCTAGCTGGTCTGTCATAATATAATAGAGACAGTAGATCTAGCTGGTCTGTCATAATATATTAGAAAC
>NW_024605868.1:0-5827 GCF_018296145.1 Oncorhynchus tshawytscha | reverse complement strand
AACTGGCCAAAGTCAGCAGCTGTAAGAATCTTTAGGGTTTACTGTAACTGGCCAGCGTCAGCAGCAATAAGATTCTGTATGGTTTACTGTAACTGGCCAGCGTCAGCATCAGTAAGATTCTGTATTGTTTACTGTAACTGGCTAGCGTCAGCAGCAATTAGATTCTGTATGGTTTACTGTAACTGGCCAGCGTCAGCAGCAGTAAGATTTTGTATGGTGTACTGTAACTGGCCAGTGTCAGCAGCAGTAACATTCTGTTTTGTTTACTGTAACTGGCCAGCATCAGCAGCAATAACATTCTGTATGGTTTACTGTAACTGGCCAGTGTCAGCATCAGTAAGATTCTGTATGGTTTACTGTAACTGGCCAGCGTCAGCAGCAATAAGATTCTGTATGGTTTACTGTAACTGGCCAGCATCAGCAGCAATAAGATTGTGTTTGGTTTACTGTAACTGGCCAGCGTCAGCAGCAATACGATTCTGTATGGTTTACTGTAACTTTCCAGCGTCAGCAGCAGTAAGATTCTGTTTGGTTTACTGTAACTGGCCAGCGTCAGCAGCAGTAAGATTCTGTTTGATTTACTGTAACTGGCCAGCGTCAGCAGCAATAAGATTCTGTTTGGTTTACTGTAACTGGCCAGCGTCAGCAGCAGTAAGATTCTGTATGGTTTACTGTAACTGGCCAGCGTCAGCAGCAGTAAGATTCTTTATGGTTTACTGTAACTGGCCAGCGTCAGCAGCTGTAATATTCTTTATGGTTTACTGTAACTGGCCAGTGTCAGCAGCAGTAAGATTCTGTTATGGTTTACTGTAACTGGCCAGCGTCAGCAGCAATAGCATTCTGTATGGTTTACTGTAACTGGCCAGCGTCAGCGAAGAAAGTAAGATTCTCTATGGTTTACTGTAACTGGCCAGCGTCAGCGTCAGTAAGATTCTGTATGGTTTTACTGTAACTGGCTAGCATCAGCAATAAGATTCTGTTTGGCTTACTGTAACTGGCCAGCATCAGCAGCAATAAGATTCTGTATGGTTTACTGTAACTTTCCAGCTTCAGCAGCAGTAAGATTCTGTTTGGTGTACTGTAACTGGCCAGCGTCAGCAGCAATAAGATTCTGTTTGGTTTACTGTAACTGGCCAGCGTCAGCAGCTTTAAGATTCTTTATGGTTTACTGTAACTGGCCAGCGTCAGCAGCTGTAATATTCTTTATGGTTTCCTGTAACTGGCCAGTGTCAGCAACAGTAAAGATTCTGTTTGGTTTACTGTAACTTTAGCCAAGCATCAGCAGTAATAATATTCTGTATGGTTTACTGTAACTGGCCAGCGTCAGCAGCAATAAGATTCTGTTTGGTTTACTGTAACTGGCCAGCGTCAGCAGCAGTAAGATTCTGTATGGTTTACTGTAACTGGCCAGCGTCAGCAGCAGTAAGATTCTTTATGGTTTAATGTAACTGGCCAAAGTCAGCAGCTGTAAGAATCTTTAGGGTTTACTGTAACTGGCCAGCGTCAGCAGCAATAAGATTCTGTATGGTTTACTGTAACTGGCCAGCGTCAGCAGCAGTACGGTTCTTTATGGTTTACTGTAACTGGCCAGCATCAGCAGCTGTAATATTCTGTATGGTTTACTGTAACTGGCCAGCGTCAGCAGAAGTAAGATTCTGTATGGTTTACAGTAACTGGCCAGTGTCAGCAGCAGTAAGATTCTGTTTGGTTTACTGTAACTGGTCAGCATCAGTAAGATTCTGTATGGTTTACTGTAACTGGCCAGCGTCAGCAACAATAAGATTCTGTATGGTTTACTGTAACTGGCCAGCGTCAGCAGCAATAAGATTCTGTTTGGTTTACTGTAACTGGCCAGCGTCAGCAGCAATAAGATTCTGTTTGGTTTACTGTAACTGGTCAGCGTCAGCAGCAATAAGATTCTGTATGGTTTACTGTAACTTGTCAGCGTCAGCATCAGTAAGATTCTGTATGGTTTACTGTAACTGGCCAGCGTCAGCAGCAGTAAGATTCTTTATGGTTTACTGTAACTGGCCAAAGTCAGCAGCTGTAAGAATCTTTAGGGTTTACTGTAACTGGCCAGCGTCAGCAGCAATAAGATTCTGTATGGTTTACTGTAACTGGCCAGCGTCAGCAGGCAGTACGATTCTTTATGGTTTACTGTAACTGGCCAGCATCAGCAGCTGTAATATTCTGTATGGTTTACTGTAACTGGCCAGCGTCAGCAGAAGTAAGATTCTGTTTGATTTACTGTAACTGGCCAGTGTCAGCAGCAGTAAGATTCTGTTTTGTTTACTGTAACTGGTCAGCAGCAGTAAGATTCTGTATGGTTTACTGTAACTGGCCAGCGTCAGCAACAATAAGATTCTGTATGGTTTACTGTAACTGGCCAGCATCAGCAGTAATAAGATTCTGTATGGTTTACTGTAACTGGCCAGCGTCAGCAGCTGTAAGAATCTTTATGGTTTACTGTAACTGGCCAGCGTCAGCAGCAATAAGATTCTGTATGGTTTACTGTAACTGGCCAGCGTCAGCAGCAATAAGATTCTGTTTGGTTTACTGTAACTGGCCAGCGTCAGCAGCAATAAGATTCTGTTTGGTTTACTGTAACTGGTCAGCGTCAGCAGCAATAAGATTCTGTATGGTTTACTGTAACTGGCCAGCGTCAGCATCAGTAAGATTCTGTATGGTTTACTGTAACTGGCCAGCGTCAGCAGCTGAAATATTCTTTATGGTTTCCTGTAACTGGCCAGTGTCAGCAGCAGTAAGATTCTGTTTGGTTTACTGTAACTGGCCAGCGTCAGCAGCAATAAGATTCTGTTTGGTTTACTGTAACTGGCCAGCGTCAGCAGCAGTAAGATTCTTTATGGTTTACTGTAACTGGCCAACGTCAGCAGCTGTAAGAATCTTTAGGGTTTACTGTAACTGGCCAGCGTCAGCAGCAATAAGATTCTGTATGGTTTACTGTAACTGGCCAGCGTCAGCAGCAGTACGGTTCTTTATGGTTTACTGTAACTGGCCAGCATCAGCAGCTGTAATATTCTGTATGGTTTACTGTAACTGGCCAGCGTCAGCAGAAGTAAGATTCTGTTTGATTTACTGTAACTGGCCAGTGTCAGCAGCAGTAAGATTCTGTTTGGTTTACTGTAACTGGTCAGCAGCAGTAAGATTCTGTATGGTTTACTGTAACTGGCCAGCGTCAGCAACAATAAGATTCTGTATGGTTTACTGTAACTGGCCAGCATCAGCAGTAATAAGATTCTGTATGGTTTACTGTAACTGGCCAGCGTCAGCAGCTGTAAGAATCTTTATGGTTTACTGTAACTGGCCAGCGTCAGCAGCAATAAGATTCTGTGGTTTACTGTAACTGGCCAGCGATCGCTTGGCTTTCAATAAGATTCTGTTTGGTTTACTGTAACTGGCCAGCGTCAGCAGCAATAAGATTCTGTTTGGTTTACTGTAACTGGTCAGCGTCAGCAAATAAGATTCTGTATGGTTTACTGTAACTTTCCAGCGTCAGCATCAGTAAGATTCTGTATGGTTTACTGTAACTGGCCAGCGTCAGCAGCTGTAATATTCTTTATGGTTTCCTGTAACTGGCCAGTGTCAGCAGCAGTAAGATTCTGTTTGGTTTTACTGTAACTGGCCAGCATCAGCGGTAATAATATTCTGTATGGTTTACTGTAACTGGCCGCGTCAGCAGCAGTAGATTCTGTTTGATTTACTGTAACTGGCCAGCGTCAGCAACAGTAAGATTCTGTTTGATTTACTGTAACTGGCCAGCGTCAGCAGCTGTACAGATTCTGTATGGTTTACTGTAACTGGCCAGCGTCAGCAGCAATGTAGATTCTTTATGGTTTTACTGTAACTGGCCAAAGTCAGCAGCTGTAAGAATCTTTAGGGTTTACTGTAACTGGCCAGCGTCAGCAGCAATGAGATTCTGTATGGTTTACTGTAACTGGCCAGCGTCAGCATCAGTAAAATTCTGTATTGTTTACTGTAACTGGCTAGCGTCAGCGGCAATTTAGATTCTGTATGGTTTACTGTAACTGGCCAGCGTCAGCAACAGTAAGATTTTGTATGGTGTACTGTAACTGGCCAGTGTCAGCAGCAGTAACATTCTGTTTTGTTTACTGTAACTGGCCAGCATCAGCACAAAAACATTCTGTATGGTTTACTGTAACTGGCCAGTGTCAGCATCAGTAAGATTCTGTATGGTTTACTGTAACTGGCCAGCGTCAGCAGCAATAAGGTTCTGTATGGTTTACTATAACTGGCCAGCGTCAGCAGCAATAAGATTGTTTTGGTTTACTGTAACTGGCCAGCGTCAGGCGCAATACGATTCTGTATGGTTTTACTGTAACTTTCAGCGTCAGCAACAATAAGATTCTGTTTGGTTTACTGTAACTGGTCAGCGTCAGCAGCAATAAGATTCTGTTTGATTTACTGTAACTTTCCAGCGTCAGCATCAATAAGATTCTGTATGGTTTACTGTAACTGGCCAGCGTCAGCTGTATGGTTTACTGTAACTGGCCAGCGTCATATTCTTTATGGTTTCCTGTAACTGGCCAGTGTCAGCAGCCAGTAAGATTCTGTTTGGTTTACTGTAACCGGCCAGCATCAGCAGCAATAACATTCTGTATGGTTTACTGTAACTATTAGCGTCCCAGCGGCTTCAGTAAGATTCTGTTTGATTTACTGTAACTGGCCAGCGTCAGCAACAGTAAGATTCTGTTTGATTTATGTAACTGGCCAAGCGTCAGCAGCAATAAGATTCTGTATGGTTTACTGTAACTGGCCAGCGTCAGCATTAAGATTCTTTATGGTTTACTGTAACTGGCCAGCGTCAGCAGCTGTAAGATTCTGTAGGGTTTACTGTAACTGGCCAGCGTCAGCAGCAATAAGATTCTGTATGGTTTACTGTAACTGGCCAGCGTCAGCAGCAGTAAGATTCTGTATTGGTTTACTGTAACTGGCCAGCGTCAGCAGCAATAAGATTCTGTATGGTTTACTGTAACTGGCCAGCGTCAGCAGCAGTAAGATTCTGTATGGTTTACTGTAACTGGCCAGCGTCAGCAGCAGTAAGATTCTGTTTGGTTTACTGTAACTGGCCAGCGTCAGCAGCAATAAGATTCTGTATGGTTTACTGTAACTGGCCAGCGTCAGCAGCAGTAAGATTCTGTATGGTTTACTGTAACTGGCCAGCGTCAGCAGCAATAAGATTCTGTATGGTTTACTGTAACTGGCCAGCGTCAGCAGCAATAAGATTCTGTTTGGTTTACTGTAACTGGCCAGCGTCAGCAGCAATAAGATTCTGTATGGTTTACTGTAACTGGCCAGCGTCAGCAGCAGTAAGATTCTGTTTGGTTTACTGTAACTGGCCAGCGTCAGCAGCAGTAAGATTCTGTTTGGTTTACTGTAACTGGCCAGCGTCAGCAGCAATAAGATTCTGTTTGGTTTACTGTAACTGGCCAGCATCAGCAGCAGTAAGATTCTGTATGGTTTACTGTAACTGGCCAGCGTCAGCAGCAAAGTAAGATTCTGTATGGTTTACTGTAACTGGCCAGTGTCAGCAGCAGTAAGATTCTGTTTGGTTTACTGTAACTGGCCAGTCAGCAGCAGTAAGATTCTGTATGGTTTACTGTAACTGGCCAGCGTCAGCAGCAATAAGATTCTGTATGGTTTACTGTAACTGGCCAGCGTCAGCAGCAGTAAGATTCTGTTTGGTTTACTGTAACTGGCCAGCGTCAGCAACAATAAGATTCTGTATGGTTTACTGTAACTGGCCAGCGTCAGCAGCAATAAGATTCTGTATGGTTTACTGTAACTG
>NW_024605867.1:0-5825 GCF_018296145.1 Oncorhynchus tshawytscha | reverse complement strand
CTCTACTTTCTTTCTAGCTTCACTCTACTTTCTTCTAGCTGCTTTACTTTCTTTCTCTAGCTGCTTTCACTTTTCTCTCTAGCTGCTTTACTTCTCCCTAGCTGCTTTTACTTTCTCTAGCTGCTTTACTACTTTCTTCCCAGCTGCTTACTTTCTCTAACTGCTTTTTACTTTCTCTAGCTGCTTTACTCTTTTCTCTAGCTGCTTTCTTACTTTTTCTTCTCCAGCTGCTTTACTTTCTTCTCTAGCTGCTTTCACTTTCTCCAGTTGCTTTTACTTTCTCTAGCTGCTTTACTTTTACTTTCTTCTAGCTGCTTTACTTTCTTCTCTAGCTGCTTTACTTTCCCTAGCTGCTTTTACTTTCTCTAGCCGCTTTACTCTTTTCTTTCCTAGCTGCTTTACTTTTCTTCTCTAGCTGCTTTACTTTTCTTCCTAGCTGCTTTCTACTTTCTCTAGCTGCTTACTTTTTCTAGCTTTCTCATTTTCTCTAGCTGCTTTACTTTTCTACTTTCTCTCTAGCTGCTTTTACTTTCTCTAGCTGCTTTCTTACTCTCTTTAGCTGCTTTCTACTTTCTCTAGCTGCTTTCTACTTTCTTTCTCTAGCTGCTTTTACTTCTTCTCTAGCTGCTTTACTTTCTAGCTTACTTTCTCTAGCTGCTTTACTTTTCTACTTTCTCTAGTTGCTTTTATTTTCTCTAGCTGCTTACTTTTCTCTTTACTTTCTCTAGCTGCTTTTTTACTTTCTTCTCTAGCTGCTTTTACTTTCTCTCTAGCCGCTTTACTTTCTTCTCTAGCTGCTTTCTACTTTCTCTAGCTGCTTTCTACTTTCTCTAGCTGCTTTACTTTTCTCTAGCTGCTTTTACTTTCTCTAGCTGCTTTACTTTCTCTAGCTGCTTTACTTTTCTCTAGCTGCTTTACTTTCTTTCTCTAGCTGCTTTTACTTTTCTCTAGCTGCTTTCTACTTTCTTTACTTTCCTAGCTGCTTTTACTTTCTCTAGCTGCTTTCTACTTTCTTTCTAGTTGCTTTCTATCTTTCTTTCTTCAGCTGCTTTACTTTCTCTAGCTGCTTTCTACTTTTCTCTAGCTGCTTTACTTTCTCTAGCTGCTTTTACTTTCCCTAGCTGCTTTACTTTCTTCCCTAGCTGCTTTTACTTTCTACTTTCTTCTAGCTGCTTTCTACTTTCTTCCCTAGCTGCTTTACTTTTTCTCTAGCTGCTTTTACTTTCTCTTTCCAGCTGCTTACTTTTCTAGCTTACTTTTACTTTTCTCTAGCTGCTTTTACTTTTTCTCTAGCTGCTTTCTACTTTTCTTCTCTAGCTGCTTACTTTTCTATTTTCTTCTAGCTGCTTTACTTTCTTCTTCCCTAGCTGCTTTACTTTCTTTCTCTAGCTGCTTTACTTTCTCCTAGCTGCTTTACTTTTCATTTCTCTCTAGCTGCTTTACTTTTCTTTCTCTAGCTGCTTTACTTTTCTCTAGCTGCTTTACTTTCTCTAGTTTCTCTAGCTGCTTTTACTTTCCCTAGCTGCTTACTTTCTCTAGTTGCTTTCTTACTTTTCTCTAGCTGCTTTTACTTTCTCCTAGCCGCTTTACTTTCTTCTCTAGCCGCTTTCTACTTTCTTTTCTCTAGCTGCTTTACTTTCTACTTTCTCTAGCTGCTTTCTACTTTTCTTTCTAGTTGCTTTTACTTTCTCTTCTCTAGCTGCTTTACTTTCTCTAGCTGCTTTACTTTCTCTAGCTGCTTTACTTTCTCTAGCTGCTTTCTACTTTTCTCTAGCTGCTTTACTTTTCTCTAGCTGCTTTTACTTTCTCTAGCTGCTTTACTTTCTTCTCTAGTTGCTTACTTTCTCTAGCTGCTTTCTACTTTTCTCTAGCTGCTTTACTTTTCTCTAGCTGCTTTTACTTTTCTCTAGCTGCTTTACTTTCTCTAGCTGCTTTACTTTCTCTAGTTGCTTTCACTTTTCTCTAGCTGCTTTACTTTCTCTCTAGCTGCTTTACTTTTTTCTCTAGCTGCTTTTACTTTTCTCTAGCTGCTTACTTTCTCTAGCTGCTTTACTTCTTCTCTAGCTGCTTTACTTTCTCTAGCTGCTTTCATTTTCTCTAGCTGCTTTACTTTTCTCTAGTTGCTTTCTCTAGTTGCTTTACTTTCTCTAGCTGCTTTACTTTCTCTAGCTGCTTTCTACTTTCTCTAGCTGCTTTACTTTCTTCTAGCTGCTTTACTTTTCTCTAGCTGCTTTTACTTTCTTCTCTAGTTGCTTTTCACTTTTCTCTAGCTGCTTTACTTTCTCCAGCTGCTTTATTTTCTCAGCTGCTTTCTACTTTCTCTAGCTGCTTTACTTTCTTCTCTAGCTGCTTTTACTTTTCTCTAGCTGCTTTACTTTCTCTAGCTGCTTTCTACTTTCTCTAGCTGCTTTACTTTCTCTCTAGCTGCTTTCTACTTTTCTCTTCTCTAGCTGCTTTACTTTTCTCTAGCTGCTTTTCTACTTTCTTTCTCTAGCTGCTTTTACTTTCTCTAGCTGCTTTTACTTTTCTCTAGCTGCTTTTACTTTCTTCTCTAGCTGCTTTTACTTTCTCTAGCTGCTTTTACTTTCTTCTAGCTGCTTTTACTTTTCTCTAGCTGCTTTTACTTTCTTCTAGCTGCTTTACTTCTTTCTCTAGCTGCTTTTACTTTTCTCTAGCTGCTTTACTTCTCTCTAGTCGCTTTACTTTCTACTTTCTCTAGCTGCTTCTACTTTCTCTAGCTGCTTACTTTCTCTAGCTGCTTTACTTTCTTCTCTAGCTGCTTTACTTTCTCTAGCTGCTTTTTACTTTCTCTCTAGCTGCTTTACTTTCTTCTAGCTGTTTCTACTTTCTCTAGCTGCTTTCTACTTTCTTCTCTAGCTGCTTTTACTTTCTCTAGCTGCTTTACTTTCTCTAGCTGCTTTTACTTTCTCTTTAGCTGCTGCTTTACTTTCTCTAGCTGCTTTCTACTTTCTCTAGCCGCTTTCTACTTTCTTCTAGCTGCTTTACTTTTCTCTAGCTGCTTTTACTTTCTTCTAGCTGCTTTTCACTTTTCTTCCAGCTGCTTTTCATTTTCTCTCAGCTGCTTACTTTCTTCTCTAGCTGCTTTTACTTTTCTCTAGCTGCTTACTTTCTCTAGTTGCTTTTACTTTCTCTAGCTGCTTTCTACTTTCTCTAGCTGCTTTACTTTCTCTAGCTGCTTTTACTTTTCTTCTCTAGCTGCTTTCTTTACTTTCTCTAGCTGCTTTCTACTTTTCTCTAGCTGCTTTACTTTCTTCTCTAGCTGCTTTACTTTCTCTAGCTGCTTTACTTTCTCTCTAGCTGCTTTTTCACTTTTCTCTAGCTGCTTTCTACTTTCTCTAGCTGCTTTTACTTTTCTCTAGCTGCTTTACTTTCTTTCCAGCTGCTTTACTTTTCTCTAGCTGCTTTCATTTCTCTCTCTAGCTGCTTTACTTTCTTCTCTAGCTGCTTTCTACTTTCTTCTCTAGCTGCTTTCTACTTTCTCTAGCTGCTTTACTTTTCTTCTAGCTGCTTACTTTCTCTAGCTGCTTTACTTTCTCTTCTCTAGTCGCTTTCTACTTTCTCTAGCTGCTTTACTTTCTCTAGCTGCTTTACTTTTCTCTAGCTGCTTTCTACTTTCTCTAGCTGCTTTACTTTCTTCTCTAGCTGCTTTCTACTTTCTCTAGCTGCTTTACTTTCTCTAGTTGCTTTCTACTTTCTCTAGCTGCTTTTACTTTTCTCTAGCTGCTTTACTTCTTCTCTAGCTGCTTTACTTTCTCTAGCTGCTTACTTTCTAGCTGCTTACTTTCTCTAGCTGCTTTCTACTTTCTCTAGCTGCTTTACTTTCCCTAGCTGCTTTACTTTCTCTAGCTGCTTTTACTTTCTCTCTAGCTGCTTTCTACTTTCTCCAGTTGCTTTCTACTTTCTTCTAGCTGCTTTACTTTTCTCTAGCTGCTTTACTTCTTCTCTAGCTGCTTTACTTTCTTCTAGCTGCTTTACTTTTTCTCTAGCTGCTTTACTTTCTCTAGCTGCTTTACTTTTTCTCTAGCTGCTTACTTTCTTTACTTTCTCTAGTCTGCTTTCTACTTTCTCTAGTTGCTTTTCACTTTTCTCTAGCTGCTTTACTTTCTCTCTAGCTGCTTTTCTACTTTCTCTTTCTAGCTGCTTTACTTTTCTTCTTTCTAGCTGCTTTACTTTCTCTCTAGTTGCTTTACTTTTCTCTAGCTGCTTTCTACTTTCTCTAGCTGCTTTTACTTTCTCTAGCTGCTTTACTTCTTTCTCTAGCTGCTTACTTTCTTTCTCTAGCTGCTTTATTTCTTTCCCTAGCTGCTTTTACTTTTCTCTCTAGCTGCTTTTCACTTTCTTCTAGCTGCTTTTACTTTCTCTAGCTGCTTTTACTTTCTTCTCTAGCTGCTTTACTTTTCTCTAGCTGCTTTACTTTTCTTCTAGCTGCTTTTACTTTCTCTAGCTGCTTTTACTTTCTCTAGCTGCTTTCTACTTTCTCTAGCTGCTTTACTTTCTCTCTAGCTGCTTTCTATTTCTTTCTCTAGCTGCTTTTACTTTCTCTAGCTGCTTTCTACTTTCTCTAGCTGCTTATTTTCTTCTCTAGCTGCTTTACTTTCTTTCTCTAGCCGCTTTTACTTTTCTCTAGCTGCTTTACTTTCTCTCTAGCTGCTTTACTTTCTTCTCTAGCCGCTTTACTTTTCTTCTCTAGCTGCTTTACTTCTTCTCTAGCTGCTTACTTTCTCTCTAGCTGCTTTACTTTTCTCTAGCTGCTTTACTTTCTCTAGCTGCTTACTTTCTCTAGCTGCTTTTACTTTCTCTCTAGCTGCTTTACTTTCTCTCAGCTGCTTTCATTTTCTCTAGCTGCTTTCTACTTTCTCTAGCTGCTTTACTTTCTCTAGCTGCTTTTACTTTCTCTAGCTGCTTTACTTTCTCTAGCTGCTTTACTTTCTTCTCTAGTCGCTTTCTACTTTCTCTAGCTGCTTTACTTTCTCTAGCTGCTTTACTTTCTCTAGCTGCTTTACTTCTTTCTCTAGCCGCTTTACTTTTCTCTAGTTGCTTTCTACTTTTCTCTAGCTGCTTTACTTCTTCTCTAGCTGCTTTTACTTTCTTCTAGCTGCTTTACTTTCTCTAGCTGCTTTACTTTTCCAGCTGCTTACTTTTCTCTAGCTGCTTTACTTTCTTCTCTAGCTGCTTTTCACTTTCTTCTCTAGCTGCTTTCATTTTCTCTAGCTGCTTATTTCTATTTCTTCTCTAGCTGCTTTACTTTCTCTAGCTGCTTTACTTTCTCTAGCTGCTTTACTTTCTCTTCTAGCTGCTTTACTTTTCTTCTAGCTGCTTTACTTTTTCTCTAGCTGCTTTTCTACTTTCTTTCTCTAGCTGCTTTACTTTTCTTTCTCTAGCTGCTTTTTACTTTCTCTAGCCGCTTTCTACTTTCTTCTCTAGTTGCTTTCTATTTCTTCTAGCTGCTTTCTTTTACTTTTCTCCAGCTGCTTTTACTTTCTCTTCTAGTTGCTTTCTTTACTTTCTCTAGCCGCTTTTACTTTTTCTCTAGTTGCTTACTTTCTCTAGCTGCTTTCTACTTTCTCTAGTTGCTTTTTACTTTCTTCTCTAGCCGCTTTACTTTCTCTAGCTGCTTTTTACTTCTTTCTCTAGCTGCTTCTACTTTCTCTAGCCGCTTCTACTTTCTCTAGCTGCTTTTACTTTCTCTAGCTGCTTTACTTTTTCTAGCTGCTTACTTTCTCTAGCCGCTTTTACTTTTCTAGCCGCTTTACTTTCTACTTTTCTAGCTGCTTTACTTTCTCTAGCCGCTTTCTACTTTCTCT
>NW_024605866.1:0-5812 GCF_018296145.1 Oncorhynchus tshawytscha | reverse complement strand
CAAATTTATTTGTCACATACACATGGTTAGCAGATGTTAATGCGAGTGTAGCGAAATGCTTTTGCTTCTAGTTCCGACAATGCAGTAATAACGAGCAAGTAATCTAACTAACAATTCCAAAAAAAACTACTGTCATCCACAGTGTAAGGGGATAAAGAATATGTACATAAGGATATATGAATGAGTGATGGTACAGAGCAGCATAGGCAAGATACAGTAGATGATATCGAGTACAGTATATACATATGAGATAAGTATGTAAACCAAGTGGCATAGTTAAAGTGGCTAGTGATACATGTATTACATAAGGATGCAGTCGATGATATAGAGTACAGTATCAACGTATGCATATGAGATGAACAATGTAGGGTAAGTAACACATCATTTCCCATCGATTCCCATGATTAAAGTGGCTGGAGTAGAGTCAGTGTCATTGACAGTGTGTTGGCAGTAGCCACTCAATGTTAGTGGTGGCTGTTTAACAGTCTGATGGCCTTGAGATAGAAGCTGTTTTTCAGTCTCTCGGTCCCAGCTTTGATGCACCTGTACTGACCTCGCCTTCTGGATGGCAGCGGGGTGAACAGGCAGTGGCTCGGGTGGTTGATGTCCTTGATGATCTTTATGGCCTTCCTGTAGCATCGGGTGGTGTAGGTGTCCTGGAGGGCAGGTAGTTTGCCCCGGTGATGCGTTGTGCAGACCTCACTACCCTCTGAGAGCCTTACGGTTGAGGGCGGTGCAGTTGCCATACCAGGCGGTGATACAGCCCGCCAGGATGCTCTCGATTGTGCATCTGTAGAAGTTTGTGAGTGCTTTTGGTGACAAGCCGAATTTCTTCAGCCTCCTGAGGTTGAAGAGGCGCTGCTGCGCCTTCCTCACGATGCTGTCTGTGTGAGTGGACCAATTCAGTTTGTCTGTGATGTGTATGCCGAGGAACTTAAAACTTGCTACCCTCTCCACTACTGTTCCATCGATGTGGATGGGGGTGTTCCCTCTGCTGTTTCCTGAAGTCCACAATCATCTCCTTAGTTTTGTTGACGTTGAGTGTGAGGTTATTTTCCTGACACCACACTCCGAGGGCCCTCACCTCCTCCCTGTAGGCCGTCTCGTCGTTGTTGGTAATCAAGCCTACCACTGTTGTGTCGTCCGCAAACTTGATGATTGAGTTGGAGGCGTGCATGGCCACGCAGTCGTGGGTGAACAGGGAGTACAGGAGAGGGCTCAGAACGCACCCTTGTGGGGCCCCAGTGTTGAGGATCAGCGGGAGGAGATGTTGTTGCCTACCCTCACCACCTGGGGCGGCCCGTCAGGAAGTCCAGTACCCAGTTGCACAGGGCGGGGCCGAGACCCAGGGTCTCGAGCTTGATGACGAGCTTGGAGGGTACTATGGTGTTGAATGCCGAGCTGTAGTCGATGAACAGCATTCTCACATAGGTATTCCTCTTGTCCAGATGGGTTAGGCAGTGTGCAGTGTGGTTGAGATTGCATCGTCTGTGGACCTATTTGGGCGGTAAGCAAATTGGAGTGGGTCAAGGGTGTCAGGTAGGGTGGAGGTGATATGGTCCTTGACTAGTCTCTCAAAGCACTTCATGATGACGGATGTGAGTGCTACGGGCGGTAGTCGTTTAGCTCAGTTACCTTAGCTTTCTTGGGAACAGGAACAATGGTGGCCCTCTTGAAGCATGTGGGAACAGCAGACTGGTATAGGGATTGATTGAATATGTCCGTAAACACACCGGCCAGCTGGTCTGCGCATGCTCTGAGGGCGCGGCTGGGGATGCCGTCTGGGCCTGCAGCCTTGCGAGGGTTAACACGTTTAAATGTCTTACTCACTTCGGCTGCAGTGAAGGAGAGACCGCATGTTTCCGTTGCAGGCCGTGTCAGTGGCACTGTATTGTCCTCAAAGCGGGCAAAAGTTATTTAGTCTGCCTGGGAGCAAGACATCCTGGTCCGTGACTGGGCTGGGTTTCTTCCTGTAGTCCGTGATTGACTGTAGACCCTGCCACATACCTCTTGTGTCTGAGCCGTTGAATTGAGATTCTACTTTGTCTCTGTACTGGCGCTTAGCTTGTTTGATAGCCTTGCGGAGGGAATAGCTGCACTGTTTGTATTCAGCCATGTTACCAGACACCTTGCCCTGATTAAAAGCAGTGGTTCGTGCCTTCAGTTTCACACGAATACTGCCATCAATCCACGGTTTCTGGTTAGGGAATGTTTTAATCGTTGCTATGGGAACGACATCTTCAACGCACGTTCTAATGAACTCGCACACCGTATCAGCGTATTCGTCAATGTTGTTGTCTGACGCAATACGAAACATCTCCCAGTCCACGTGATGGAAGCAGTCTTGGAGTGTGGAGTCAGCTTGGTCGGACCAGCGTTGGACAGACCTCAGCGTGGGAGCCTCTTGTTTTAGTTTCTGTCTGTAGGCGGGGATCAACAAAATGGAGTCGTGGTCAGCTTTTCCGAAAGGGGGCGGGGCAGGGCCTTATATGCGTCGCGGAAGTTAGAGTAACAATGATCCAGGGTCTTTCCACCCCTGGTTGCGCAATCGATATGCTGATAAAATTTAGGGAGTCTTGTTTTCAGATTAGCCTTGTTAAAATCCCCAGCTACAATGAATGCAGCCTCCGGATAAATCGTTTCCAGTTTGCAGAGAGTTAAATAAAGTTCGTTCAGAGCCATCTCAAGGTCCTGGAGTGGCCTAGCCAGTCTCCAGACCTGAACCCAAAAGAAAATCTTTGGAGGGAGCTGAAAGTCTGTATTGCCCAGCGACAGGCCCGAAACCTGAATGATCTGGAGAAGGTCTGTATGGAGGAGGGGGGCCAAAATCCATTTTTTTAGATTCCGTCTCTCACAGTTGAAGTGTACCTATGATAACAATTACAGACTTCTACATGCTTTGTCGGTAGGAAAACCTGCAGAATCGGCAGTGTGTCAAACACTTGTTCTCCCCACTGTAGCTGATGTTCTGAAAGAGCTGCATAATCTGGACCCCTACAAATCAGCTGGGCTAGACAATCTGGACCCTCTCTTTCTAAAATTACTAGCCTGTTCAACCTCTCTTTTGTACCGTCTGAGATTCCAAAAGATTGGAAAGCTGCCGCGGTCATCCCCCTCTTCAAAGGGGGTGACACTCTAGACCCAAACTGCTACATACCTATATCTATCCTACCATGTCTTTCTAAGGTCTTCAAAAGCCAAGTTAACAGATTACCCGACCAGTTCGAATCCCACCGTACCTTCTCCGCTATGAAATCTGGTTTCAGAGCTGGTCATGGGTGCACCTCCGCCACGCTCAAGGTCCTAAACGACATTGTAGCCATCGATAAGAGACATTACTGTGCAGCCGTATTCATCGACCTGGCCAAGGCTTTCGACTCTGTCAATCACCACATTCTTATTGGCAGCCTTGGTTTCTCAAATGATTGCCTCGCCTGGTTTACCAACTACTTCTCTGATAGAGCAATGTGTCAAATCGGTGGGCCTGTTGTCCGGACCTCTGGCAGTCTCTATGGGTGTGCCACAGGGATCAATTCTCGGGCCGACTCTTCTCTGTATACATCAATGATGTTGCTCTTGCTGCTGGTGATCCACCTCTACGCAGACGACACCATTCTGCATACTTCTGGCCCCTCTTTGGACACTGTGTTAACTAACCTCCAGACGAGCTTCAATGCCATACAACTATCCTTCCGTGGCCTCCAACTGCTCTTAAACGCAAGTAAAACTAAATGCATGCTATTCAATCGATCACTGCCCGCACCTGCTCGCCCGTCCAGCATCATTACTCCGGACAGCTCTGACTTAGAATACATGGGTGTCTGGTTAGGCTGTAAACTCTCCTTCCAGACTCACATTAAACATCTCCAATCCAAAATTAAATCTAGAAGCGACTTCCTATATCGCAACAAAGCATTCTTCACTCATGCTGCCAAACATACCCTCGTAAAATTGACCATCCTACCAATCCTCGACTTCGGTGATGTCATCTATAAAATAGCCTCCAACACTCTACTCAACAAACTGGATGCAGTCCATCACAGTGCCGTCCGTTTTGTCACCAAAGCCCCATACACTACCCACCATTGCGACCTGTACGCTTTCGTTGGCTGGCCCTCGCTTCATACTCGTCGCCAAACCCACTGGCTCCAGGTCATCTACAAGTCTCTGCTAGGTAAAGCCCCGCCTTATCTCAGGTCACTGGTCACTATAGCAGCACCCACTCGTAGCACGCGCTCCAGCAGGTATATCTCACTGGTCACCCCCTAAGCCAATTCCTCCCTTGGTCATATTTCCTTCCAATTCTCTGCTGCCAATGACTGGAACAAACTGCAAACATTTCTGATGCTGGAGACTCATATCACCTCCTAGCTTTAAGCACCAGCTGTCAGAGCAGCTCACAGATCACTGCACCTGTACATAGCCCATCTATTGTCAGAGTCATGTGTATAGGTGGATAGGTGTATAGGTGGCAGGGAAGTCAGGCGCAGGAGAATCAAACTTAGTGGAATGGAGTTGTTTAATGACTTTAAACAAAACATCTCCAAAACTATGAATAATATAAAACAAAGTGGGTACGAGGACCCGTCACGCACCAATACAAACATGAAATCTGAACAACAAACAATCTCTGACAAAGACATGAGGGGAAACAGAGGGTTAAATACATAACAGGCAATGAATGGGATTGAAACCAGGTGTGTAGGAAGACAAGACAAAACCAATGGAAAATGGATCAATGATGGCTAGAAGACTGGTGACATCAGCCGCCGAGCACCGCCCAAACAAGGAGAGGCATCGACTTTGGGAGAAGTCGTGACAGAACCCCCCCGACGTGCGGCTCCAGCAGCGCATCGACACCGGCCTCGTGGACGACCCGGAGGGTGAGGCGCAGGGCGCTCCGGATGGAGATGGTGGAATTCTTGCAGCAGGGAAGGATCTAACGTCCTCCACCTGAACCCAGCATCTCTCCTCTGGACCGTATCCCTCTCAGTCCACGAGGTACTGAAGGCCCTTTGTCTGACGTCTCGAATCCAAGATGGATCGAACGGAGTACGCCGGGACCCCCTCGATGTCCAGAGGGGGCGGAGGAACATCCCGCACTTCAGCCTCCTGGAGCGGGCCAGACACCACCGGCCTGAGGAGAGACACATGGAACGAGGGGTTAATACGGTAATTGGTGGATAGCTGTAACCTATAACATACCTTGTTCACTCTCCTCAGGACTTTAAACGGCCCCACAAACCGTGGACCCAGCTTCAGGCAGGGCAGGCGGAGGGGCAGGTTTCGGGTCGAGAGCCAGACCCTGTCCCCTGGTCTGAACACCGGGGCCTCACAGCGGTGACGGTCTGTGCCAACTTTCTGTCTTAGTACAGCGCGCTGAAGGTGGACGTGGGCGGCCTCCCAGGTTTCCTCCGCGTGCCGTAACCAATTGTCCACTGCAGGAGCCAAGGTCTGACTCTCATGCCAAGGAGCCAGAACCGGCTGATACCCTAATACACATTGAAAGGGAGAAAGGTTAGTGGAGGAGTGGCGGAGCAAGTTCTGTGCCATCTCTGCCCAGGGCATGAACTTCGCCCACTTCCCCGGCCGGTCCTAGCAATAAGACCGCAGAAACCTACCTACAGCCTGGTTAACTCTCTCCACCTGCCCATTACTCTCAGGGTGAAAACCTGAGGTGAGGCTGACCGAGACCCCCAGACGTTCCATGAACGCCTTCCAGATCCTTGACGTGAACTGGGAACCCCGATCAGACACAATATCCTCAGGCACCCCATAGTGCCGGAAGACGTGTGTTAACAGGGCCTCCCCA